>NW_025887656.1:0-59049 GCF_002878395.1 Capsicum annuum
AGATGTATTTCATAAATACATATAAGAGACTGTTTTGTCATATAAATGTATTTTTTTGTTGTTTAGGTCATTCGTGATCAAATATTCATGGCCCGGGTATTGCCCAAATTTACTCCTCATATAGGATGTCATACGGTCAATGACATTGAAGACCGTATTAAGACAATGTTGACGAAGAGTCAGTACAAGATGTTTTGTACTAAAAGTATATTTGGTTTCTTCATGAAGAAGAAAGATTGTGTACTCCAAGCCCAGTTAGGGAGATGCATTATGTCACTTGAAACTAGGGAAAGTTCTGCAAGTGCCATAGTCATTCGAGCAAAGGGCACAATTCTTCATTTCACTATTAGAGAGTTTGCTTTGGTGACTGATTTGAATTGTGCTACAAATAAAGATGAATTTGTGTTTGACGAGGAACGCCCAAATAGAATTATTGATCAATATTTTGTTGGCGAGAGTTTTGTACAGAAAAAAGATTCATATGCTGTTGTTTCTGACAAAATTTGGGGAGTGATAACGATGAAGATGCGTTAAAGTTTGCAAATTTGTATTTTATTCATGCATTCTTACTATCGTCAGTTGATACCGTAGCTATTCCACGCCTCCACTTTGATTTAGTTGAGATTGGTCGCTACAGTGATTATCCGTGGGGATCGGTTGCATTTGAAGAATTAGTTAGAAGTTTGCATAAAAAGTTGAAGCCGAAAGGAAAGTTTTATATGCTTCTTGGAATGCCACTGGCCATTCAAATTTGGTTGTACGAGTGTTGTTCAAAAGTGCCTCATAATGTTGCTTCCAAGGTGGATTCTCAAATCCCTCGTATTTTGAATTGGAAGACAAATTCTCCTCGTTCAAGATATGAAACTCTTATGGGAAGTATGTTTGATGATACATATGACAAGGTTAGATTTACGATTTTTTTTTTGTATGTGATGTTGATTATTTTGTAAATATATTTTATGATCTGGTATATGTATATATACAATATACCATTTGTCAGTGTATATTCATTATTGGGTTTGGATCATGGTTAACTGATTCATAATGTAATTAATTTTACCATCTAAATTATTATTTTCATGTGTTATTTAAATTGTAGGTTGTTTTTAAGAATATCGAGCCAACAAGAAAGGAGATTTCAGTTTTTCATATATCGAAGAAGCTTGTTCCTGGATCTGCTAGTCATAATGAAGATGACATTGTGATGATTTTTAGGATCCTCCACAAAGACAAAATCAGTTTACCACAAAGAAAAAACATCATGGCGATTTCTTAGCTTCACCTGTAAAGAAAAAAATGAAGCCACATCCTAAAGGTGTAGATGAGCTGATATCAAAACGGACCCATCCACTCTGTGCTGCAAAGATACCTTTTTTCAGGACTCTAATTCACAAGCCAATTCAAACAAAAGTTACGCTACGTGAAAATAGGAAAGACATAAACCGGCCTAACAGTAAAAAATCTATTCCGGTTCAGTCACCTGCTCTGTCTTCGTTCAGTTCTGAAGATGAAGACGGTGTTGTCTCGAAGAAAGTCTTTGATAAGTTTTGTGAAAAGGTAATTTTTCTTTAAGCTTTTGATTAATTTATTTTTCCATTTCTAATTATTTTTTTTATAATTCAGGTATGACAAGAGTTTAATGATGTCCGTGGCCTAGTCTTCCAGATTTGATCAGATGATGAATGCAATCAATGAAAATAAGGTACAACATACATACATTTACAGCATATGTATTTTTTTTTTACAACTAAGTTGTTATTTACTAATTTTTTTATTTATATTTTCATGTTTTAAACGCGAAGAAACAAGCAAAAGGCAGCGAATTTGATCAGCCACCAGCGGATAAAAATGTTAAGAGTACATCACCCCATCAAGCGACTACAAAGTTTGTTCATGAGTTTAATAAGAGTCCAGAAGGCACATTGGTAAGTAAATTTCGTACATTTATATTCAACTAATTTTATATATACAACTCTAGTTTATCATTATAAAAAATAATATTAAAACAGGTTACCGAAGAGATGGCAGGATATCAAAGCAACAGTATGAATGATGTGTATAATGAGATTGATGGGTGCAATTAGGATAATGACATTGTTTTGGTAGAGATTTTTTTTTTTTGGTTAGGTATAGTTATATTGATCAATAATACTTATTTTAATTTTTTATTGTTTCATTTTTTAAAGGAAAAAAATGATATAGATGTTCATGAAGCAAGAGATGTTTGTGTCGCTCCGGTATGCTGAATACATATTAGTTAGTTTTTTAGTTCTTTATAAATATTATTTTATTTAATTTGTATGAACATGTGTAGATCACAAAATCAGTTGACGAAAGTATTGGTGAAGCACAAATATCAGAATCTCAACTCACATTTTCAGATGACGTCCTTAGAAGCATTAATCTTGACTCCATAACAAAAGCCAATGTTGAAGTTGAAGATGAGTTCAAGGTATCTACAATACGTGCATTGATTGCTATTTTTAATTTGTTGAAAAATGCAATCTAACTAGATCTTTATAAAACTTATACAAAACAAAGAAGGTGCGATCGAGATGAATGTAAATACACCAGCGGGACATGAGTCAGAGGTTAATGATGTGGATAATTCAAAGTTAGATCAGTAATATAAGAGTGCAGTCCACATTCCTGCGGGAGTAAATATTGAAAGCAATGCTGATCAAAATTTGTCTGACTCTCATAAAACTCTTCCGGATAAGCTTCTTCCCAGTCTTAATGCGTATGTCAATCTTGAACGAAGTATAATTGTACATCCATAGGCAAATCAAGCACAACAAACGGCAATGCATGTTTCAAGAATTAGGCGATCATCTAGATACAATGAGTCACCATTCACAATGAAATTTGGTTCAACAGATGGTTAGTACTCTTAATATAATTTTTTTAGTTAACAAATTTGCTTACTTTATATTTTTTTTCCTAATGGATAGTGAAGTATGAATTTGATTTTTGCTGTTCTGTTGTATTTTTGGAACAACAGTATGTTTTTAATGAGATATGGTTATATTTTGAAGAATATTTTTTTCATTTTGAAGTTGGATAGTTTAGATATTTTTACTCTGCATTTGTTCATATGTATTTCAGAAATACATCCGTTGCAGTTTTCAGACATGATTTAACTTTTGTTTTAGCAGTATACTTATTATTTCTTATAATACTGCATTATCTTATGTTATTGATTATATATACATAATTAACTGCATAACTTAATAATAAAGTAAGCACGGAAGAGCAATGGAGAACATTCGATCAGAAGCATCCCTTCACATCTTATCCAGTTAATGCGATAGAAGACACTGTTCATGACGTGACTTTCATTGAATCTTCTTAAATATCATTCGAAGAGATATACAAAATACAACTTAATAGTACTAACTTTTGTAAATTAAGATTAAGTAAATTACAGACTAATATGTATAATGAATAAATAGGAACAACAAAGAAGAACATTATTTGAAGGGAAAGAGAAAAATACCAGTTATCAACTTTGAAATTTTATCTGTTGAAGACAAGAATTGGTTCTACGTTATGGGTACTCCTGGCCAGACGTGGTCAGATGAGGTAAGTGATGTATTATTACATTGATTTGTATATTGGAATATATATTAGTTCGGTGTTAAATATGAATAATTGTAATTGATTATTTTGTTATAGTTGAAAATGTATATTTGTAAATACATATGAAGTATGTTATACCTTCACTGATTTGTACATGATATTTTCATATGTAAGGTTTGATTTTTTTATTTGTTTATTTAATATTAAGTATGAAATTTATTTATAATGCAGCAAATTGATGTATGCTTGTACTATCTGCGAAAGAAGTCCAAGTATGATCCCAATATCTCATATAAGTTCAACACTGTAGTCTGCAATTTCATGAACATTGTTACAACTGTGTTTGATGTGTATAAATTGGATGATGCAACTCTTAATGCTGGTGGAAAGAAATATCATTTGAATGAGTATGTAAGTGGATTCTGCATGCATGCTACAGTGCCATGGCATACGGTTGATCATATGTTCATTTCTGTTCATGTAAAGACAAAACATCATTGGGTTTTTGCAGTTATATCTTTCAATCATTGGTGTATATATATATATATATATGATTCTTTGTCAGCTGCTGGTCATGATGCGGCAGTGCTTACTGAAATTGAAAAGTTAGCTAAGGTTATACCTATATGTCTCATTGAATGTAAATTCTACGAGAATAAGGATATTGACATCGACTATCATCCTAATTACAAATTGAATGATAAGATGGATCCGTTTGGTGTTTCAATTGTGGAGAATGTGCCTCAACAACCAAGTGGCAGCTTGTAACTAATTAGTATGCATATTACTTGTATATATACATATGCATTAAAGTTATAACAACTTCTTACTTATTAATGTATGTCTTTGCAGGGATTGTGGTTTATATATGGTTACGTATGCCGAGTGCCTTACTTTTGGTGAAGCTGTTCCATGTATTGACTTTGACCCAGATCTAATTCGCATAAGATACGCTTCACTGTTGTGGGATTATGGTACTAGGAAAGCAAACGCAAAGGCACAAAGTGATGATGAAGCACCAATGAGGCCTCTTCGGATCACTGAGTTAACAGAAGGCACTGAAGTGATTGATATTTGATTTGTATTTTATTTTGTTGAAGTTAACAACATTTAAGATTAGGTGGATATTTTTTTTTTGAATAGATTATGGAATTCATATGTTACTTTAATGGTCAAAGATGACACGTTAATGTTTCTTTATTGTTATCTTAACTTTTTGATTTTTAAGCGTCTAATTTCCAATTTTTCATGGTTAGTATATGTCTATGTGCATATTTGTAATAATAAATATGCTTATTCCAGTGAAATTATATATTTTTAACATATATATGCTTATTCCACTTAACCTTTGTATTTTTAACATTACATGAATATACAGTTACCAAATCAATTCTGAAGTCAACATATCACCATTAGAGTGAAGATATGTATTTTCAAAATACGTATTACCATTACAATGAAGATATATATTTTAATCACTATGACAGTAAATATATATATATTTGTAAAATATGTATTACTCATAAATATGTCATTCCAATTAACAAATGTATTTTATTAACATAAATTTTAAAATTTCAGTGAGTAAATGTATATTTAAAATACATATACCATTCAACTGAACATAATCATTTGTAATACATATGTATTTTTATTTGATTTTCATATACACGTTTCTACTTAATACACATTCAGCCATATGTATTATTCAAATTTCAATTTGTATTTTTTGAAAGATACACATTATGGTTAATACTAATGTTCATTTCAGATTGTATTTTCATTTACGTCTAATGTAAACATATTTATTTTTCAAAATAACAATGTCTCCTATTATTCTATATTTAAACATATTTTTAGTGCAAAAAATATATGTATATGTATACATATATAGTATAAAATTAAACATTTGAACTATAGCAAATTAACAAGTTCAACTTCATAAAAGTGCAACATCTGAACACTATCAAATTATCAATATCAATAAAAAGTTCAAAATTCAAAATGAAACAATTAAAAAAAAATAGAATAAGAAAGCAACTGAATTTTCACTAAAAACATGATAAAATGTATCATTTGTTGTATTTCCTACATGAATGCCTATTGTGACCTTTTTGTCTGCATGAACTACAACAATTTTTGCTTTTCTTTCCAAACATATTTCTTCCTGATTTATCGCGCTCCTTCTTTGCAGGTCTTTCAGGGGGTCGCTTGTATTTTAGGGGCAAAACTATTTCGTCTAAAATTTTCTGAGGTATCACCCAGTCATCTTTATATGGTAGAGGATAAATAGAAAGATCATACATTCTCAGTACAGTTTTTGGCTTGTATAGATTAGAGCAATATGGTCCTTTTTCAAGATTCTTGTTATCAAGTACAACACAAGCATGCATACATGGTATCTCATCCAATTGGAATGTATAACAAGAACATTTTTTTTTCCTTTAGACAAACTATAAAATGTTTCTCCTTATCGTGGACAGTATAGACGTACTATGACGCTGGTATAACCTGAAAATATTAATACATAAAAAATATTATAGTAAAATTTGCTACAGATTAGCAAATGTATTTTTTTCAAAGCAGCAAATGCATATTAATATGTCTAAAGAATATATACATATTTTTTTCATTACAACACATAGATTTGTTATAATTTTAGTAATTTGTATAATAAGATATGATTCATACAACATATAAAAATTCAAGAAGATATAACATTAAATAATTATATCTATTTTATCGTACCTTCATACGTGTACACTCTGCTTCATTCTGTTGGAGAATTGCTTGAAATTTTCCAATAAGATCCATGCGTGTGTACAATGCCTTATGTCTGTTTTCACAGTTCCATCTACCAAACATCAATCTAACTTCCTCTAAAAAATCATAAATTGAAAGTTCTCTAGATAATATCAGTGCAACATTAATTGACTTTGCAATATTTGATGTTAAGGTCCATCCCCTATGAACTGTTGCATATGACCTAGCCCACTTATCGTATCCCGCCAACTCCAAGTAATTCTTCACCCTAACATCAACTACCTCTACTTTCTCCATTAAATTATGAAATTCAGACTTTGAGTAAGATTTCGCCATGGTATAGAAGATTTCAGACAATGCATCATGTGACTGCCTAAATTTTTTTTCACATTACCCCATAGATGCCACATACAAGCGTAATGTGGTACATTATTGTACACTCCATCAACAACTTTTATAATGCTTGGGTTACGATCGGAAACTACACACATATGTTCTCTTTCACCATATGATTTCTTTAGATTCTGAAAGAACCATGTCCAGGATGCATCATTTTCAGAATCTACTATTCCATATGCCAATGAAAATATATGGCCTGAACATGGAACAAATACATTAAAAGTACGATAAATACAAACCTTAAAAAAATTATATGTATTTTTCAAATACATACAGCTGGGAACAAGTTTAATTGGAATTTAAAACATAAACATAACTAAAACCTATAATACATATAAATATATCTGGAACTAATCCTGCTTCCAATCAACATCCACAAAAAAATTAAATAAGTACTCTATAAAATTATATAACTTACTGATTATGTGAATGAAATTTATTTCATAAACATAATTCACAACTTTAATATAAATTCATATATCTAAAACATAACAAATAGGTAGTACAAATATAAATATGCTGCATATATATATATATATATATATATATATTATAAACATATACATCTATTCATAGAGTCAAATACATTTCGAGAATAGCTTACCGGCTCCATCCATGGTACATGCAGCTACAAATGTGTCAATGTACGGTCCTCGAAGATAACTTGCATCAACAACTATCACAGGTCTACAGTGATCGAACCCTTGTATGAATTTACTTAGTGCGACAAAAATATACAAAAACTCATTATCTTCATGCTTTTTCATTCGTATATGTGAACCTAGATAAGTAGTGTTCAAAACATGAATGTATGCAGGTAGTTTTCCGTATGATGCAGAAGGTTTCCCTCTCAAATCTTCAAGTGCCTGTTCCTTAGCTCGCCAACACATAATATACGTCAAATCCATACCAAGGTCTTCCTGTATGCTACTTCTGATTTCAGTCACACTGTACTTTCTTTTGTGGTTTTTAAACTTTAGTTTCACCATACCTCCAATCAACTTACTAATAGCATGAAACTTAGGATAAATCTTATCCTTTATTGGACATGTCTGTTCGGATAAGAATTCTCTAACACAAAATATTCTTGATTTGTTGATATCAGATGCACGGAATAAAAAATTATAATTACGTGATTTCATATTAATGTGTAACTGTAAAAAAAAAGATGTAATGTAATTTACAACATGTACAAAAAAGAAAAAAATCTATATGTATTTTTTAAATACATATGCTGTAATAAAATTTAACAAGAAAAAAACAACAGATTTTGCATACATGACGAACTTATCAGGTTTTACTTGATCTAACAGATCGTGATTGAAACTTCTCTCGAATCGTGTAATCCTTCATCACAGATTTTAACACCTTTTTCGAGATATAAACTTGTTCAACCTCAATATGTTTGTGATGTGGGTCCGAGATAATTACTTTAGTTGCGTAAATATCCAATACATCCAAACATTCAACTGAATTAGTAACTATCAATGCTCTTTCAGTACTTGTATTCACAATATTACGCGCAGTGATAGATAGATTCATACTCGCAGCGTTATATATTGATGAACTAACGAATTCATTGAAACTATTTTTTTCTGAAACACTTATGTACAAGGGCAAAGCACTCATTGCATTTACATCCCTTTTCTGCATAATGTAGACCTTCAAACTCATGTCATTACGTATACGTATTTTACCTTCAATTTCTTTTAACTGATATTCAATTTGAATGCTTTTGCATGTCAAATCGACATCCATGTATGAAGCTAGTACTTCGCGCAGTTGGTTGTATGAAGCGTTTATACTCAACAATATTGCATCACTAATGTAATCTTCATATTGTTGTTCAATGTTGTTTATACTACCAGTATGTTTAATGAGAACATGTATGCTTCTCATCATCAAGATCCAGAACACTACAAAATATTAAATACAAATTAAATTATATAATATGTACTGCATACAATTAATAATTTGTATATACGCAAACAAAAAAAAATTCCCACGGAAAATTATTTAGTTTAGTTTAGTTTCATACATAAATGACTAAAACAAAATCTTTGATGTTTGAGAAAAAAATTAGAAAAAAAAAATTTCACCCACAACTTATAAAATTTAGAATACAATATATAAAATTTTCAGCTTCATGATCATTAACACATATTGTTATTAACTTTCAAATTATTTTCGCAATTCCATTAACATGATCTGTAAAGTTTATTTAACCATACCTATAATCGTTGAGTTGATTATTCAAATATTCTTCGTAAAATACAGTGTTCATCAATGATATTTCAATCTCTCATTTTTTTTAAATGCTTTTACTAGATGTATATGGAAATCGAGTTTTGAATTTCAAATTGTTTATTAACGATTAAAGTAAAAAAAAAAGAGTGATTAATGGTAAAGGTATCTGTTAATTGAATGTTGCTTAAAATAAGGAATAGTTTAATCTCATAATTTGCTCTAACTGATTAGAGTTTAATAAGGAACGTTTTAACATATTTGTATACGTATTTTTATAGCAACCTTTTACTAAAATACAAAATACATATTGCTATTTTTCGTAATTTTGAAACTGTTGCTATAAAAGTTATAATTATGGCTCTATAATTGCTATTTCTGAAAATTTCCCATATATATACACATTGTAAGATGGACCGAGTCACAACCTAAAATAAGTAGGCCCAACTTGACATAAACTTTGATTTGGCCCATATTATCTATCATATATCAGACCAACTAAATGAAGTATATATATATATTGTATTACTTGTGTCAACTATATATATTTACATATAACTATGTGACTCCAACACCCTCCTCAAGCTGGAGGGTGTATACACACCAAGCTTGCCAATGACAGTATGATGAGCTGGACCAGGCAGTGGGTTGGTGAGGACGTTAGCCAACTGATTAGCAGAACAGACATGGTGGAGAGATACAAGACCAACACGAACAGAATCATGAACATAGTGACAGTCAACCTCGATATGTTTCGTGCGCTCATGAAAGACAAGATTCCGAGCAATGTGGAGAGCTGCTTGACTGTTATAATAAAAAGGAATAGGATGAGATATACAAACACCAAAATCATACAATAAGCGTAACAACCAAGAGACTTCAGCCATAACTTTATGCAATGCTCTATATTTAGCCTCAGCAGATGAAAGCGAAACAGTGGGTTGTTTCTTGTACTTCCAAGAAATAGGAGATCCACCCATAGTGAAAAAAACAGACACTGAACATCTAGAAATAGAACAATCAGCCCAGTTAGAATCTGAGTAAGCTAACAAGCTGAGATCAGAGGTGCTATTGAAAAGAAGCCTATGATCAGGAGCATTAAGCAAGTGGCATAATACATGAGTGCCATTCATAAGATGAGGGACTTGGGGAGCTTGTAAAAACTAACTCAAATGCTGAACAACAAAGAAATGTCTGGGCGATTATGCTGTAGATAATTCAACTTTCCAACAAGTCTACGATAAGTAGAAAGGTCAGTAGATGGAGCACCCATATCAGTAGTAAGCTTCAAAGAAGCATCCAGAGGAGTAGAACTGGAGAATAATGATCACAATGAAATTCTGACAATAAATCAGAAGTGAACTTCTGCTGGGTCATGAGATAACCCTGAGGATGAGAGGTTATCTCTAAGCCCAAGAAATAGTGGACCATACCAAGATCTTTGATCTTGAATTGAGTATCAAAAAATTTTTTTAGAGAATCTAGTTCAGCCACATTATCCCCAACATGGAGGATATCATCAACATAAACTACCAATACAGTAAGTGAACCATCAGTACACTTTGAGAATAAGGAATAATCATTTTTACTGGAGGAATAACCTTGTAAAAATAGAGCATGAGATAACTTGGCAAACCATTTTCAAGATACCTATTTTAGACCATATAGAGACTTCTTTAACTTGCAAACTATAGGAGCAGTAGTGGGAACAGATGAAGTAATGGTCAGACCGAGAGGTGGCTTCATGTAGACCTCCTCATCTAGATTACGATGCAAAAATGCATTATTAACATCAACCTGGTACACAGTCTTATTTTTTTCACAGCAATAGAAAGAAGAACTTTGATAGTGGTGAATTTGACCACCGGAGAGAAAGTTTCATGATATTCAATACCCTCTTTTTGAGTGTCACCACGAATAACTAGTCTAGCTTTATACTTTCGACAAAGCCATCAGAATTATGTTTGATTTTATATACCCACTTGCAAGAAATAGGTTTCTTATGAGCAGGTAAAGGGACTTAATCCCAAGTATTATTGGCCTCAAGAGCCTGGAATTCCTCAATCATAGCATTTTACCAAGCAGGATGACAAACAGCCTGTTGATAAGTCTGAGGTTTATGTGATGGGAGTTCAGCAGGTACATCCTTGGATACAGAATTACAGACATAATCAGAGAGATAAGGAGTAGATGAGACCCTAAAGGATATTCTAGGAAAGGAAGGAGCAGAAGGAGCAGAGATAGGAGGATCAACAGGTGGAATGTGTTAAATAGGAATATGATAAGTAGAAGAAGGGATGTTAAGGTTAGGAGAAGAGGGAATAGAAGATAAAATGTAAGGGGAGTAAGGAAAAAGGTATTCATGGAAAATGACATCTCTTGAATAAAAAATGGAATGATATGAAAGATTGAGTAATTTCTAAGCCTTTTTACCATAGGGATATCCAAGAAATACACATTTTAAAGGCCTAGGTTTGAATTTCTCTTGGAAGAATGGGCATAACAAAGATAACCAAATAATTTAGGATATTTATAAGAAGGAGGAGTATGATGAATTTTTTCAAAAGGGGATATATTGTTTAGGACTAAAGAAGGAAGCCAGTTGATGAGGTATGTAGCTGTGAGTACACACTCACCCAATATTTAGTTGGGAGATTGGATTAGAACAACAATGCTCTAGAAGTTTCAAGGAGGTGTTTTGTTTTCTCTCGACAACACTATTTTGTTGAAGTGTGTGAGGAATGGTTGTTTGGTGAAGAATGCCATTTTCAATAAAAAAAGAAGAAGCTTCTGAACTGCTGCCCAACTCATAGGCATTATCAGATCTAAAGGACTGAACAGTAGTATGAAAATGTACTTTGACCATTTTTACAAAGGCTTTAAGAATAGATAATGTATTTCTTTTAGATGACAAAAGATGGGTCCAAGTGACCCTAGTAAAATCATCAACTAATGTAAGAAAATATCTAAAGCCATTATATGTTTGAGTGTGGTAAGGATCCCAAACATCTATGTGAACTAATTGAAAGGGGACTATGGTGTGGATAGTACTATGAGGAAAAGAGAGTCTATGTTGTCTTGTCTTGGGACAAACGTCACAAATGAGATTTTGATTAACAGAAAGTTTTGAGTGCAGAAACGGAATATGTTTCATCTTATTATAAGGCATGTGTCCTAACCTTTGGTGATAAAAAAACCCATTTTATTACCAAGATGAGATGAAATACAAGAACTGACAGTACTATTATTAGGAAAAGAATGTAAATCAGTATGTGAAACATCAACAGATATATGACTTGAATCAGGTGCAAAAGATTCAACTGCAAAGTAATATAATCCATTTGAGGCTCTACCAATTTCCAGTGGCCTCTTTAGAGAAGGGCCCTATAAATAACAAGCAGAAATGGAGAACATTACTGAACAATTTAATTGTTTAAGAAGTTGATGTATTGAAAGAAGATTAAACTGGAAGAGTGGTACCAACAGGACATTATGTAAAGTGATATCATGCCTTAAATGTATTGAGCCAATAGATATCACTTTAACTTTGTATCCATTTGGTAAAGTAATGAGAAGGGGTATAGACAAAGGTTCTAAGTCATGCAAGAGGAATTTATGGGGAGTCATGTGGTTAGAAGCTCCTGAGTCAAGGATCCAAGAATGTTTCCCTAACTCCACAGAACTATTTACATGATAACCTGTAGAACTTAAATTAGAGCCATTTGACAAACCTGCAAAATTGGCAAAAATAGATAGTTCACCTGTAGTAAACTATCCAGAAACAATAGGAGAGATATGTGCTTGTTGAAATAGACTCATGAGGTGTTCATATTGTTCTTTACTAAACCCATGTGATGACACCTCTTGAGAAAGTGAGGCATTTGAACTGCTAGTACTGTTGGACTGACTCTGGGTGGGAGAATCCATCATTTGAACACAAGAAGCAAATGGTTTCTTATTATTTGTGAACTTAAAATCAGCAGGAAACCCATAAAGTCTATAACATAATTCAATGATGTGTCTAGGCTTTTTGAAATACTTGCAAGACACAGTCTGATTTTTGTTTGTGTGAAAAGAAACCCTTTGGTTATAAGGTTTACTGTTGGAGGAATGAGAATTCATGGAAGCTTGAAAGGCAACTGAATCATTAGAGAAATTGGGAAGACCAGTTTGAGTTTCCTTCTGAATCTTATCCCGTTGTAGAAGTTCATACACTTTACTGATAGATGGCAATGGAGCCATAATCAAAGTATAGCTTCTTACAGTATTGAAATTCTCATTTAGACCACTCAGAAACTGAAATAATTATTAATCTTGGATGAATTTTCTCAATGCTCCACATGTACATTCAGGTCTAACATATGTAGCATTGAGCTCATCCCAAAGCCCTCCCATCTTAGTATAATAAGCAGATATGCTTGAAAAACCTTGAACTATGGAATTTATCTGTCTTTGAATATGTATATATCTAGACCCATTTGATTGCCCGAACCTATCATTTATATCTTTCCACACCTCTCTAGTACTAGGAAGACACATCACACTGATTGTTATATCTCTAGAAAGGGAATTTATAATCCACGCCTTAACCATGTGGTCACATCTTTCCCAAAACTAAAAGTAGGGATTTTTAGACTCAGGACTAAGGAATCTACCATCTACTATCCCTAACTTATTCTTAGCAGCTAGAGAAGTGATTAGGCTATTTCTCCATATAGCAAATCCAGATCCATTGAAAACAATAGGAACAAGTTGAGAACTAGGGTTCTTAGGAGGGTAAACATAGTAAGGATGCAATGCCTTGAGGGTAAATTCATCAAAACCACTACCTGTGGTTGAAGTAGTGCTATTATTTCTCAAAGACATATTATTCTCGCGTTGAGTTTTCACCATATCAAAAATCAAGTAGTCACACACAGTATACTAACTCCAATATTTAGATCGAACAATATCGAACGATTAGAAGACCAAAAAAATACCACTCGATTGAAGAAACTGTATATAGAAAGGGTTTACCAGCTTTTTCTTAAACCTAAAGAAGGTGAGGTCTTGTTCAACAGAAACGGATGCCAAAACCAAAATAGCTTCCACAAAAAGTCAAAAATCTCCACCGATCAAGAGTGACACCACAGATCTAGCAGAAACTTGTCTCTGATAGCATGTTGGAGTCAAAATCAAGCAGAAATTAATGAGATAATCAACTCAAACTCTAGAACATTTAAGGAAAATGAAACGAAGAGAGAAAACTTTTTTGACTTCTGAAAATATCTTCCAAAATCCCATCTAATGTTTTGGGCTATATATACCCATAACAAGATAGACCGGGTCACAACCTAATAAGTAGGCCCAACTTGACCTTAACTTTGATTTGGACCATATTATCTATCATATATTAGACCAACTAAAAGAACTATATATACATTGTATCACTTGTGTCAACTATATATATCTACATGTAACTATGTAACTCCAACAGTGCCCGCCTTGGAGCCCGACTAATTTGGATCATGCGTTGTAGGTCCCATTAAGGTGGCAGCGCTCCCAACAATATTTTATCCATACCCAAGGTCGAACCCTCGACCTCTGGTTAAGGGTGGATCATCCCCATCCACTGCACCATAACCCCATCTTGGTTTTTTACACATGTTATGCAACTGTATTTGATCCCAAGTGATCCCAAGAGGGGTAATATGGGAATCATTGGTCCAATTGCAATTCATCTAGTTTGTGGTGTGGGTGCCAACATCTTGTCTGGTGGTGCCCATTTTGGTGCAGTAATGAACCCTACTATGGCCTTCTGTCAAGCTGTGATTAGTTGGACGTGGACCAACTATTGGGTATATTGTCTCGATTATTTTATTGGTGCTGCCATTGCTGCTTTGGTCTATCAAACTATTTTTATTGGTCACAACACTCATGAGTAGCTTATTACAGCTGAATATTAAGAAGTAAGAATTTATTCTTTTTTGAAAGAAAAAAAATTGCCATCAACACGAGCAAGCCCATGTGTTTAAGGGATCCAGCTTGACCCTATCTTGTCATTCCACAAATGCATAATACATTGTACAGGGGGACATAGAATGATATTATTCACAAACCAACCGTTGGATCTCAAGTTGTGATTGTTATGTTGTTCTCTTTCTTATCAGTATATATAGGTTAAATTTATTAGATTTTGTGTAATTGTGAAACCTCAATGAAAGAATTAAAGATTTCATTTGTCTTATTTTCTAAGATCTTGATATTAGGGGTGGACGGTCGGTACTTCAGTTCGAGTTCGGTTTTCTTATTTTGTTTTTTTCGGTTTTGAAATTATATGAACGGAAAACCGAACCAAATTTGTTCGGTTTTGTTAAGTTTATATAATTTTTAGTTTGATTTTATTTTGCTTTAATAATTTTGGTTTTGGATCGTTAAACAATTTGAAGGAACAACACAGATATACTTTAGAGTAGAGAAATAATTTGGAGGACCAACACAGACGTTAAACAGTATTATATAGTCTTGTACTATACAAACAACAATATTCATGGAAACAACAAAGGAAACAGTAGCAGCCATGAAAGTTGGGACCATTTTCTATCAACGTTCCAATTTATAGCAGCAGCCAGTAGCCAGCCTTTTGGTTTTAGAATATATTAATTTAATAATATAAATATATTAAATAATATACACTATACAGTAACGGGCTCGGGCAGGCAGTGTGTTCCTTTAGGCTTTAATGGATTCAATTCATATCTAAATTCTAAGCCTTAAAGTTAAAAGTTAAATATATACTATTAGATTATATATATTATATAATTAAAAAACAGTATATTAAAATTTTTGATTTAAATAAAAAAACTGAATTATGTGAACCTAAAACCCGTAACCAGAACCGAATTACCGAAGTTGTAAAAAAAAAAATCCGAACCAAAAAATCGAAATTGAAAAACCAAAATGATTCGATTCGGTTCGGTATTTATGCCCACCCCTACTTGATATATATTGACCTTCCTTTAAAATTTTATGTATTAGTTGTGGTAGTTTGACACATATTTTCAAAAATTTTCGCCCATATATACTAAGCTCATCCTCCGCAAAATCACATAGGATCAAAACAAATTCTCCAGAACATGGACTCAATGAGTAGATTAATTTTACAATACTTCATAACCTTGATAAAATTGATAAATCCAGTTTATTGCTCATCGTGGTCATATTTTTGGACTTGGGAACTCACAGAATCAATCCCAAATTAAATAGCAAGACTTTTTTTCAAGAGTTGTGTCAAACCATTTATTTTCTTTCTAATTTTGAAGTAAGAGTTAGCCTTAACGGGATATCAAGAAAAGGAACAATATATTCTAGTTAGTGGAAACGTGACATAAAGAAGAAGAGAAAGACACAAGATTTAACGTGGTTCGAATTCAAATGATTCTACATCCATAAAAATTAGTTGCTTTTATATTAACAAAGAAAGAGGGAGATTCCAATTACACTTAAGAGAATTGTTATCTCAACTCTCTACTCTTTCAATGGATAATTATGGATTTGTGGGGTGGTTTCAACATTGAAGAATGATCATCCTTTTATAGATGGCCTAACTTGGGCTCTAGCACAAAATAAGAAAAGGGAAAATAAATACCAAATTTATCCTTCACAAATTTTTGCTTGCTCTCCAAGTTTACTTCCTAACCAAGTAAATTGGCACATGAATTTTATTCCATGTGGGTTTGACCCCACAAAATAAACTCTTTTAATCTCCACCTTGGTTTGCATTCCAAGAATGTATATCAACAACTCCGGCCAAAATTTTGACGCTGACTAGGAAACCCCGTTGTAAGAAACTAGAAAAATTAAACCTTTGTTGAACATAGTAGCTCCACTTAGAAGTTGTTCTCTCATAGTTGCATCAGTTGATGCATACTCCCACTAAGTTCTTGTAGTGTGCAAATTTGGTGAGCAAGATTATCTTGGTCAACATATCTGTAGCGTTATCATCTGTGACAACCTTCATGACCTTGATAGTCTCCTCTTTAATGACACCTCGAATGAAATGGAATCTAACATCACTGTGTTTAGTGCGCCCATGAAATCTTTGATTTTTACTTAAATGAATAGCACTTTGACTATCTCATATTAGAGCTGATTCCAGCTGAACTAAACTCAATTCTTCCACCAAATCTTTCAACCAGATAGCTTCTTTCGCAGCCTCTGTTGCTTTCATAGATTTCGCCTCTATTATAGACAAAGTAATAATCAACTGTAAAGTCAATTTCCAACTAACAACATGACCAACGAGAGTAAAGATGTATCCAGTTATGGACCTCCTTCTATCAAAATCCCTACATACTCAGAATTCACATAACCAAAAACTAAAATACCTTCACCTTTATTAAAGGTTAGGACAAAATTAAAAGCTTCTTTGAGATATCTCAATATCCGCTTGAAAGCTTTCCAATGAATCTTTCCAAAGTTGGCTATGTACCTGTTTACCACACTATAAGATTGAGCCATAGTTGGATATGTGCATACAATAGCATCCATAATGCCACCAACCACGCTAGCAAAAGAAACCTTCGATATATGCTCCACCCCATCCTCAGACTGAGGCATTTATAACTCTAAAAGTTTAAAATAGGGAGCTAATGGTGTACTTATAGGATTTCTCATATGTGTCATGACCCGAGACTACCCCTAGTCGTAACACGGTGCTTGGAACCATAAGTTATCCCAAGATAACCTATGAACTGGCATACTGTTGAGCAACTAATTTAATATGTAAAACAAAACTTAATTTGCTGAATGGAGGCATAAGCATGAAAAGTCTGGTTAAAGGTAATACTAATACAATTTACATTATGATACAATTGAAGAAAGAAACTCAAATTACATGACTGACTCTGACTGACATCTATGAAGCCTTTACTATACTGACTATAGATAGCTGGGACATGCCTCCAACTACAACTAATCAATACATATGGAAAATCAATAAATAATATAGTACATGATCTACAACTGTCTGGATTTCTCAAAATAGGAGAACTTATCACCAGTTGGATGAAAAAACAAAGCTGCAAACTATCTGACCCTGGTGTAAGAGCTACATATGGTACCTACATTATGAAGGATATAGCCACAAATGAATATATGTGGTCAGTATGTTAGAATGTACCGAGTATATGGAGACATAAACTAAATTGTGGAAATATTTCAAACATGTTATAAAACTGAAGATATAAGTTATTTGCTGAAATATACATTTGAAACAAGACCATACGTGAAATTGTAAATCATAAAGAATTTATAAATCATGAGTTGAAAATAATTTTGTAAGTTAGGAGGCAGTAGAAACATAAATGTTGTAAAAAACTCTCTTGTAAGCCTGAATATGCTGTAAAAGTTGTACAAAGGATGACGTATGAATACTGGGTCAGAAACTATGTGGTGGAAGATGACTTAACTCAAGGATTTGAATATACAAATATACTGAGCATGAAAGAATAAACATAGAAAACCAACATAATATTTACTAAGTAGATCTGATTAACTGAATAACAGATGTCTGTGTGACCGAACAACTAAAACTTTAGTAAGGGATAACTAACATTGGTATGCTGAGTAGCGGATATTATATGAATACTGATCATGTAAAACTAAACTGTACTTAATATGAATAACGAAACTAAAACTATGGGGTGCTGCGCATATGATATAAGGACTAACTGAACATCATGAGATAACTGAGCATAAATGTATGAAAAAATGTAATATCTAAGAATGCAAGACCAAGAATAGCATATTTCTAAAATAATCTGTAAATTGAAAGACTGAAATCTGATAACTGAGAATCTGTACACTTGGTCAAGCAAACCTAAACTGAAAATACACTTAATACTGTACTGAGAATGTGGAAGCTATCATGTATCCGATTGTAGAAGCTATCATGTATCCAACATAAACCATACGAGCTATCATGGAATCCAACGTATGACCCACGTTTAGGAGGGCTATTCTATCCTTGCCATCAGAATAAAACCTGAATTGTAGTGGTCACTAAACTGATGTCCCAAAGGATTAAAGAGTCACCCTCTACTGGCAGGTGCTCTCATGAGATATGTGTCAACCTTCAATTGACAGGAAGACATTTCAAACATACACTGGCTACGTAGTTCTAGAACTCAGGGACTATTACTAAAGGTCACACCCTTCACTGGCAGGAAAGTCCCCATCCTTGAGTTCATTTGGTGCTAAATCCTACTCCCAACTAAAATACAACGAAATACTAATTGGTGAATGCACCTATAACTGATAACTGATAAGCTTAGGTCATGGTATTCTGAAAATAATAGTGCATACGAATTCTGAGAGAATTATAAACATATAAATTGATACTGCTCAACATGATCATGGTGTTCTGAATATGATATTTAAAATCATGGTCTGACTAACTCATTACTTGAAAATAGAAATCATATAAAAATATATATGTGTCGGGTGTTCATAACCCACCAGTATTGAATGATCATCAAAACATGACATTTAAACTCAAACTGTAGCATTGAATCATGGTCCAACTCAAGACATAGGTATTTTATCAAACATGGGAAAACATGAATTTAAGACATGAGAATGTTGCTAAAATTCATGAGTTTAGGATCTATTATGGAATTCACTTTAATAAAGCATGGGAAATTTACATTCATAGCATGAGGAATTCAAAATCTTGCATGGGATCATACATGGGCTGAATTGAATTAAAATAACCATAAAAATATGAAATTCAATCTTTATTGAACATATAAAATATTATAATGATAGAAAATTCACTCTTTAGTTGAAAGAAAAAGGTTTTGGGGCTCCATGGGTGAAAGGGATCTATGAATGAATACCCCACATACTTTAAACATTTAACTTAAAAGAGAAACACTAATATTGATGCTTTCTTGAAGGTTCTTGAACTTGGGGAACTTGAATTCTTGATTTCTTTGGAACAAAGGAATTGAATTCTTATTCTTGGGGAAGGGAATGGTTTTCTTGAGAGGAAAATTAAAGAAGAAGGGAAAAATTAGTCCCTAACTGATGCCCAAGTTGTGGCATGGACGAATGGGTTGAGGGGGGGAGACCCAATTACCCCTTAGTTATTTAAATCAAAAAAACTGGACGCAACTACGTCACCGCGACGCAGTCTTATCGTAGTAGCATACTGGTTCTGGAAAAGTGATCATAACTTTTCGCTCGGGTATCAGATTAAGTCAAAATTGATATCGTTGGAAAGATAAAAAATTATCTATAATTTGGTGGTTATTGAGCTGAAAAATTTCATATATATAAAAATTTATACAAGTTCAAAGTTGACCCTTGTAGAATTCAATACCAAAATTTTGCCGAATCAAAGGCTCTTAGCTCAACTTTGTTCTAAGTGATTCGTATGAACATTTTTTTACCTCATAAGCACTTCACACACTAGGATAAAGATCATGACATATGTATTCAATTATAAATCAAAAACTAGACACAACACCTTCACCGCGATATGGTCAACATGCGATCGGGACTAATGCCACATCGTGGGCCTATCGCGGTAATCCACTGGTTTTGTGATCCAAACATGCCCCAAACCTTGTTTGAAAAAATCCAAAACTCCTACGAGACACACTTCTTACATCCCTGAACATGAATTAACTTAAAAACTAATGTCTCAGGGTTAAGAAGACTAAAATCAAAATCCTCGAAGTTTAGGAGTTTTGAAGATGACTAAGTCCCCAACACTTAGTGAAAATTTCAAGCTTTAATCCCCTTAAGCATAAAACTAAGAGATGAATCGAGATAAGATTAGTATGGGGTATTACAATATCTCCTTCCTGGGAACATTTGTCCTCGAATAAGATTAGTTAGACTGAGAGTACTATACTAAGGTAACTAAGATCATATACTGAACATGCATGACTTGGAACATGAGTGCATAACTGAGTCTGACTAAATTGATTTCGTGAATACATGCAAGGACATGAGAATGGTTATAAGGATGAGATAGAAATAAGAGAGTCAACTTATGAGTAACCATTACCTTAAGGTGGATCTAGTTTCATGAAGAAAAGTTGAGAGGTTTAGGACATGAAAACTCAGGGTATTATAATATCCCCCCTGGATCATTCGTCCCCAGAATGATACTGACTTGGGTGAAATACTAAGAAAAGTCTAAGATAATGCATGAGACACTTACGAACTGAGTCATAATTGAATATCTAAATCTAAAACATGATGCATGAACTGAACTGAATTCACAATTTACATGGATGCGAACAAATTACCTCTTGGAATGGCCATACTCATGAAACTTCAGATAGTAAGACTAGATCGAAAAATGGAAAAAAACATAGAAACTTATCTGTCTGACTGCTAAATTGAATTGTTGGCTATACTGACTGAATAATACTGAAATCTTACACTCAATTGGAGTATTTCTTCAACACTCTTTCTAAGAAGTTCTAACAACATTAGGGAGCAAAGGATCTTGGGCATGATCTGAGTATGATATCTGAGTAAAGAATCTTAATATGGCTATCACTCTGTTACATGGAACATAGGCCTATAAAACATAAGCTAGAATAGAATCACTAGGCCTTATTCATGCAATTGCTAACTTTTAAGCTTAGCCACACTTCTCAAGCACTCCCTCAACTATGATTTTCCTCGTAAATACTAGGCTCATTTGAATCCACTTATAATTTTTACATGGGCATTGATAACTAAATTACTTAAGTATGAACTGGACTAAAGTTTCTCACCATGATCAAGACTAACTCAAAATCACAAGGTACAACACATCATACCATAACACTAGTCTGAACCATGAACTTAATACCCCATGCGTTTTCGCAACTTTCATCTCATGAATAATTCTTAGTACCACTTCAACAACTACATTCAACCTCTTACTAGGAATTCACTAACGCGTAATGCATTCATCCACTTATACACCAACATGACATTCAAGCCTATCTTTATAACCACATATGAACATTCAAACAAATGCCCATAAAAGCATGAATTAATTAAAGAGATCAAAATTGAGGATACACATGACATAATCTGAATTTCACTAGTCATTTAAAGTGCACCATGAGTTATGGGAACTGAGCATACTGTAAATCATGAGTACATGAGTCATGAGCTGCATGACCTGAGTTTGGAGTTCATAAATTCCTGGAACATAATTCGTACTGTTGAGTGAACTGGAACTTCTCATACTAGGAACTGGAAGTGTACATGATTCTATGGAAAGTGCATGAATATGAGTTATGATCATAGAGATGACATGTAAGGCATGATTATATATCATAATGACTAAGGTACAGAAATCTGCACTGAGATAAGAATGGGTCGGGCATCTTCCTCCCCAGCTGATGTTCTACAAAATACTGGCATCACTACTAGAATTTGAGAGCTTGACTTGGTTACTTGTCCTATCGTCTCCCCCTTAGCTGTAAGCCATAATTCTAAGTCTATGGATCCATTTAATAAACTCTAAGCTAAACTGCAACCGCTTTACTCTAGAGCCCGAGATATATTAATTCACATAAATAATAAACTCACCCTGAAATACTATATCCTAAAGTGTAAAACCCACTGCTAATACTTCCTTCTAAGATACAACTCTTATCTTTCTATAGTCCTAATAGTCATCATACAATAACTTAAACACTGATTAACTTTGTATTTTTAGAAGTATACCATACCATGAGCTCACACCATCTAGAGCTTCAACTCTTCTTTCTATTAGCTCAATCTTCAAAGATTCAAACTTATATTCTAATACCTAACATGGATATCCCCAAACCATTAATGAACCATACTAACATCCTTCATATCCTACTAATATCACATCTAAACCAAGAGAATTACCATTACACCAATATACCCAACCTCAATAATATATAATTTTGAATCAACAAACTTAAATTCTTTCATACACTATTTCAAGCCTACTAATTCACTTTTTATACAACTAGCCCCATGGATACATAATCCACCAAATTCAGATAACACTGTCCCTAATTTAATGCTTCTAAACTTCTAGATTCATACTTCTAACTCTAGATCATATGCTATCATAGGATTCTGAGGGTACATATAACTTTAGCTTAGTGCAAGATTTTTCATGAACATGAATGAAATCTTTCAAACTTTGGGAAAATAAAGGCACTGGTGGGATACTTTTTGAGCCAACATGTAATCCCATAATTGTCTTTGGGGACTGTCTAAGAAAACTCTATCTGTAAGAATTTAAGTTGGCTATTTTTGTTGCCTCAAGAATAAGGCAAAGTTGGCACGAATGGATTAACATAAGAATCTGGATAAGTTCCTTAGAGAAAACTTCTACTGCACGATCTAAGACATGAAAGAAGAGAAAAATTTCTTAAATGCTTTTAGCCTCTCAAAGAAAAGTACAAATATCTCTGTATTATTCCATAATACACTACTTGATACAACTTCATACACACCCTAGGACACAAACTCTGGGATCTGATACGAAGTTTATCTCGACTCGAGACTAGCTCCTAGTCCTAACACGATGCTTGGAACCACAAGTGATCCCAAGATAACCCATGAACTGGCATACTATTGAGTAACTAATTTAATATGTAAAACAAAACTTAATTTGCTGAGCGGAAGCATAATCATGAAAAGTCTGGTTAAAGGTAATACTGATACAGTTTACATCATGATACAACTAAAGAAAGAAACTCAAATTACATGACTAACTCTGACTGACACATATGAAGCTCTACTATACTGACTATAGATAGCTGGGACATGCCTTCAACTACCACTAATCAATACATATGGAAAATAAAAAAAATATACAGTACATAATCTAGAACTATCTAGAGTTCTCAAAATAGGAGAATTTATCATCTGCTGGCTGAAAGCTGCAAACTGTCTGACCCTGGTGTAAGAGCTATATATGGTACCTATATTATGAAGGATGTAGCCACAAATATATATATGTGGTCAATACGTTGGAATGCACTAAGTATATAGAGACATAAACTAAATCATGGAAATATTTCAAACATGCTTTAAAACTGAGGATATAAGTTTGCTGAAATATACATTTGAAACAAGACCATACGTGAAAACTATAAATCATACAGAATTTATAAATCATAAGATGGAAACAATTCTGTAAACTAGGAGGCGGTAGAAACCTAAATATTGTAACCAATTCTCTTGTAAGGCTGAATATGTTGTAAAAGTTATATTTAGGATAATGTAAGAATATTGGTTCTGAAACTATGTGGTGGAAGATGACTTAGCTCAAGGATCTGAATATACAAATATACTGAGCATGAATGAATAAACATACAAAACCAACATAACATGTACTAAGTAGAGCTGATTAACTGAATGACTGATGTCTTTGTGACCGTACAACTAAAATTTTAGTAAGGGATAACTAATATCAGTATGTTGAGTTATAGATATATGAATACTGATCATGTAAAACTGAACTATACTTAGTCTGAATAACTAGATTAAAACTTGGGGTACTGTGCACATGAGATAAGGACTAACTGAACAACATAAGATAACTAGCAGGAAAGCATGAAAAACTATAATATTTGAGAATGCAAGACCAAGCATATGCATATTTTTGAAATAATCTGAAATTGAAAGACTGAAATCTGATAACTGAATAACTAAGAATCTGTACACTTGGTTAAGCAAACCTAAACTAAAAAATATTCTAAAAATTGTACTGAGATTATGGGAGCTATTATGTAACCAAAATAAACCATGTAAGCTATCATGGAGTCCAACATCTACCCACATTGAAGAGGGCTATTCTATCCTTATCATCAAAATAGAACCTAAACTGTAGTGATCACTAAACTGATATCCCAAAGGACTAAAGAGTCACTCTTTATTGGCAAGTTCTCTCATGGGATATGTGTCAACCCTCAACTGGAAGGAAGATATTTCAAACCTACATTGTCTATGCAGTTTTGGAACTCAGGGACTGCTACTAAAGGTCACACCCTCTACTAGGAGGTGAGCCCCCATCCCTGGGTTTGCTCAGTACTAAATCCTACTTCTAACTAAAAAACACTAAAATACTAATTAGTGCATGCCCTGATAACTGATAAATAATAAGCTCATGTCATGGTATTCTAAAAATAATAGTGCATATAAATTTTGAGGTAATTATTAACATATAAATTGATACTGCTCAACCTGATCATGGTGTTTTGAATATGATATTAAAAATCATGGCCTGACTAACTCATTGTTTGAAAACAGAAATCATGTAAAAACACATAGCTATCGAGTGTTCATAACCCACCAGTATTGAATGATCATCAAAACATGACATTTAAACTCAAGCTGTAATATTGAATCATGGTTCAACTCAAGACATATGAATTTCATCAAACATAGGAAAAACATGAATTTAAAACTTGAGAATATTGCTAACAATCATGAGTTTAGGATCTATCATGGAATTCACTTGAATAAAGCATGGAAAACTTAAATTCATAGCATGAGGAATTCAAAATCTTACATGGGATCATACATGAGATGAATTGAATTAAAATCACCACGAAAACATAAAATTCAATCTTTTTTGAACGTATACAATATCATAATGATAGAAAATTCACTCTTTAATTAAAAGAAAAAGGGGTTTTGAGCTTTATGGGTGAAAGGGACCCATGAATGAATACCCCACATACCTTAAACCTTTAACTTGAAAGATAAACACCAATATTGATGTTTTCTTGAAGGTTCTTGAACTTGGAGAACTTGAATTCTTGATTTCTTGGGGATAAAGGAATTAAATTCTTGTTCTTAGGGGAAGGGAATGGTTTTTTAAGAGAAAAATTAGAGAAGAAGGGCAGAATTATGCCTCAATTACTTAAATCAAAATAACTGGATGCAACTACGTCATTACGATGCGGTCTTATCGCAGTAGCTTGCTGGTTCTGACAAAAATAATCATAACTTTCTATTCGGATTCGGATTAAGTCAAAATTGGTATCGTTGGAAATATAATTCAATTATCTACAATTTGGTCGGTCTTGAGCTGAAAAATTCCATATATGTAAAAAGTTATACATGTTCAAAGTTGACCCTTGTAGAATCATGTACCAAAACTTTGCCGAATCGATGGCTCTTACCTCAACTTTGTTCTAAGTGATTCCTATGAACATTTTTCACCTCATAAGTACTTCACACACTAACATAAAGATAATGACCCATGTAGTCAATTATAAATCACAAACTAGACACAACACCTTCACCGCGATGCAGTCAGCATATGATCAGGACTAATGCCGTATCGTGGGCCTATCGTGGTGACCCACTAGTTCCGTGACCCAAACATGCCCCAAACCTTGTTCAAAAAATCTAAAACTCCTACGAGACACACTTTTTACATCATAAACATGAATTAACTCAAAAACTAATGTCTCTGGGTCGGGAAGACCAAAATAAAATCCTCAAAGTTTCTGGGTCTTGAATATGACCAAGTCCCCAACACTTAGTGAAAATTTCAAGCCTTAAGCCCCTTAAGCATGCAACTAAGAGATGAATCGAGTTAAGATTAGTATAGGGTATTGCAATATGCATATTAAATCTCTCAAGAACCTTTTTGATGTACCTCTTCTGAGAATGATGTACAACATTGTCTTCTCTTGAAATCTCAATTTCAAGGATTTTCTTTACAACTCCTAAATCTTTTGTGTCAAATTTCTTGCTCAATAGTTTATTCAATGTATTTATATCTGTGATGTTGTTTGCAGCAATAAGCATATCATAAATATACAATAGTAAGTAAATAATAAATATTCTCTCACGTTTTAAAGATGACTAGTTGATATTGGAGGACCAGATCCCTTGCATAGCTTGCCCTGGTACAACTATCACATCGCTGCATAGTTTTTTACTGGTGCAATAAACTGTGCAGGTTCACAGTATACCTGATTACACATTTGTTCTAATCAAAGTTCTACCCTTATTTCTACACTACTATAAATTCAAAGAGATGTTTCTCATTCAATAGTTTTTGCAAATTAGAGAAATTCTTGGTTGTGGAGAAAACTCTCAAGGCTCATGTTTTAAATTATTACTGTTTTAGTTAATGGTTCTTGAGTTTGTCTTTATAACCAATTTACTTATAAGAGTAAAGTTTTCTTATTGTTGTAGAGTTCTTAGGTAGGGTTACCTAAGGTGTGTCAATAAGAGCTAATCAATTTTGAAGTGACAGAGTTGTCAAGAGGTGGTTGTGGTAGAGTCATTAAAACTTGAAGAACTTAGAGTTAAGTTCATTGGAGACTATAATCAATAAGTTTTGATGATAGTGGAGATTGAGTGCTTGTGAGGGAAAGTCATGTTTTTTCCTCTCTTGAACAAAGAGGTTTCCATGTAAATCCTTGTTTTATTTTATTTTCTGTAAACTCTTGTGTGCTCACTATTTTATTTCTATTCACCTTACCTCAGGGACCCGGTCCCTTAATGGAAGTGCATAGTAATACCCCTAAAATTTTATATTCTAGTCCCCTTAAAGATAGACCAGTAAGTTAGATTTCTAATGTTGCAAGTCTCATCTTAATCCGATATCATGGAAAAAACTTATGCAAATTTTCCCTTTAGTGTTAGTCAACTGTCAGTGGATACGACTCATGTGATGACTCGTAATCAGATGTTACGAGTAGTCATAGTCACAATAGAAAGAACCTTCAGTTTCAAACTAGGGATGATAAACCTATTTTATTGTAACACTCCGAATTTTTAGCCTTGGAAAATTTTGAAGTTTTGAACTCACTACCCTGACTACGACTCTCCCTACGAGTCGTAGGGTGTCGTGACAGGTCATAGGACCTAAATTGTAGGGTGTCCAGTGAGATTTTCCTAACTTACTGCCTTGGTGATGACTTGAGGTTACGAGTCGTAAAGACTCAGTACGAGTCGTATAGTCCTCTTCCGTAGCCAAACTAGTATAATGCCCAAAGTGATCTGCTTGAGTGCGACTAGACTCAATAAGTTGTAATGACTCTATGCGAGTCATAAAGTACCAATTGTAGGGTGACCAGTGTGTACCCAAAAGTTTCAGTCTTTATTATGACTCGTACCCTATGGGTCGTAGTGTGTCCTTATGAGTAGTATGGTGACCCATAGTCACTGACGATAATTTTTTAGCTCTTAAATTAAGGGTGTTTTGGTCATTTCCCTTTTTCCCTAAACATAACCCATGAATTTAAAACTTTATTAGGACCCCATTCCCATCTATAACATACCAAAATAACTTATCTCAAGAAAGACCATTAGAGTTTTC
This sequence comes from Capsicum annuum, assembly GCF_002878395.1. NCBI lineage: Eukaryota > Viridiplantae > Streptophyta > Magnoliopsida > Solanales > Solanaceae > Capsicum > Capsicum annuum. The sequence continues at coordinate 28,313 of NW_025887656.1, forward strand.
TCAAGGTTGATTGTCTAGAGATTCTAAGGGAAGATTCCCTCCAAAATTGTGATCCTTTTGGGAATGTACCTCTTTCCCCCAAACTTATTTTGTTAAAATCATATGCTTAAATGGTTACTCATGAGGTTTAATTGTTGGGTTTTGGATATAGGTTGAGGGTTTTGAATGGTTGTTGTTTAAGTGATGTTTCATGTTACATATGCATTGTTTATGTTTAAAATGGTGGTTTTGAAACCAATTATATGCATGGGTGTGTGAATTGAATAGGGAATATGGTTTTTCCCAAGTTTGATGAGTTAATGATTTGAGGCTTACAATAACTTCAACCCAATCTTGTGAAATTGACTTTGGACATGAGAATATGCATATTGAAAAGTATTTTGAAACCTTGCACAGTATAAAAGAGTAATGGAACCTGAATTGTCTTCAAAAAGGGCTTATGGCCATGGATTAAATCTAAATTAAAAACTTTGGAGTCCTATTGGCCAAAGGGTTAGAGTCCCACTTGGCTAGATAATTTGGTTCCTACTCCCATTTTGGATTCCCGTTGGCTAGTTGGGTTAGATTCCCACTTGGCTACATAGTTTGGTTCCTACGTGGAACTTTGGAATCTTGTCGACTAATTTTTTAGAGTCTAATTAGAAAATTTATGGATTTTGCAAAGTAACATGTGCTTGCAAGGTACAGTCGCTATGACGGTACCACTTAATAATGCCTTAATTAATGACACCTTGTTTGATGATTGGGAATGTGTAAATAATGTTTTAATTGGGCATTAATGAGGGTTGTATAGCTATTCCTTAAAAGTGGAGGTCTCAAGGCGCTAATACTGAAAACCGCAGTTACCAATGTGGGGATGTAAATGATCGGGTAGTTCAATTCCTCCATGTTATATGACTGAGTGCTTAAGTCACTCTTTGATACATGTCGAGAGGTTTGAGTCCCCCTTATTATATGTATATGCATGTGATCGAGTGTATTGGATTTTGATGGATTTTGAATTTTTGATCATGAAATTATTTTACCCTTCATACCTGAGTTACATGCTAGTGCTTAACCCACTAACCATCTCTAAATATTGTATCCCCATACGATATAGGGTCTGAAAGAAATCCTACTTTTCCTGCATAATGTTAGGTGGATCGGCTTGGTTCATCGATAATTTGTGGTAAAGTGGTGAGCTTTTATTCTCTAGAAGACTTGATTATCCCATCGGTTTCCTTCCATGAATTAGAACTAAAGACCTCACATTAACATTATCATTGTTATTGTCATTATCAGAGTAGAGGGCATGTCTAGACGTAGGTTTCTTTTATGGGATAGAGGCCTTGTAGATTGTTGTGGACGGGTTTTGGTTATTGGTATTCATTGACTTATGAGTCACTATTTACTCTATCTTCTCATATGTTGAAAACTCATCCATTGTCATATATTTATGTGATCTGTACGATCAAGCAAAAGGGGGGGGGGTTTCCTAATCCTCAACAGACTTGGATGCCTATGGCCATGCCCTAGTTTGAGTCATGACACTTATGACTCATAACTAGTGATTACGAGTCGTATAAATGACCCATAGTCCAAACAATAGAGGTCCCCCACCTTTATCCCATCGATGATGAGTCTACCTTATGACTCATAACCAGTTACTATGAGTCGTAGAAAGGGGAATCGTAGTCAGGACAGTGAAGGCTCAGACTTTTGAGTTTGAGGTTATGACTCAGAGCATGACCTATGACCAGTTGTAATGAGTTATGAGGTGTGTCTTAAAGACTGATATCGGGATTTCTAGTAAAATTTCTCAGAGACTTTTAAATCTTTTCCCACTTTTTTAAAAACCAAAATCATGCTGTTTATTCTTCTCAAAGAATGGTATAAAAGGCCTAAACTTCCCCAATTCATGAATTAATCATATTTCCACCCAGAGCAGTTAATCTCTTCTCCGAAGTAGAAACTAGGGTTATTTAAGTTCAAGTTTAATCCCAAGGAACTTCCCCAAGGTTTCACTCTTAGGTATGTGGGATTTCATCAATCGGTGCCTTCCACCCATTGAGTCCCAAGAACTTCCTTAATTTACAAGTGTAAAACTTTTTTCTTTTTTTATGGGATTCCAAGTTAACGAAGAATTTTATGAATTTTCTCTAAATTGATTCGATTATGAACCATGAAAATATGTTCCATCGTGAGAATAGTATTTCCATATGTTTGATAATGCAAATGTCTACACCTTGATCAGTTAATGAAATATTGAGTGTTATTCATGATTTTTTGTACCATGGTTAGTTCCATAATTACCAGGATCAGTTTATATTAGTTAGTGTTGGTGGATTTTGAACACCCAATTCCTAGATATCCATGCATGTTACAGATTTCAGGTTACAAGTCACTCAGAGCATGCTTGTTTCAGTTAATTCAAAATTCTATCATATTGAGCATTTGTTAGTATCAGTCATCCTAATCATGTTTTCAGCATTAGTATCAGTTTAGTTGAGAGTAGGACTTAGCACCGATTCAACGTAGGGATGAAGTCTCACCCATTAGTTGAGGACTGAGACCTTTAGTAGAATTCCCTAAGTTCAAGAACTATGTTTACACCGTTGGTTATGAGAGGTCACCTGTTAGTTAGGACTGACACCCTAATAAGAGTCACCCACCAGTAGAGGACTGACACTCTAGTCCTTTGGGAATCAGCTTAATAGATCCACACTAGCCAGTATTTGAACCACTGGAAAGGTACTAGCACCCTTCCAACTGGGTTATAGGTTGGACCTCGATTAGCTCAGATTAGGGCATATCAGTTACATGTTAGCTCCCACAGTGTCCAATTTAGTTTTCAGATTATGTTCAGTTCAGGTTTGCTTGACCAAGTGTTTAGTATATTAGTTATTCACATTATCTCAGTACATGTTTATACTTGGTCATTGCATCAGTTCATATCCCACAGTTTCAGACCTAATATCAATACATGATCCTCAGTATAGTTTTGCAACATATTCAGCTTTAACTTGAGATTAAATATAGTATTTATGTTTCTACCGCTTTCTAACTTATAGAAATATTTTAGCTCATGATTTAGATATTTCACGATGCCTTACAAATTTATATACAGACATGTTTTAAATGCATATTTCAGCAAATGGCTTATTTCCCCAGTTTTAAAGCATGTTTTAAGTATTTTCATGACTAATGCATATCTCAAATACTCAGTACATTCCAAAGTACTTATAGTATACCTCTTCTACCTACATTTTCATGTGATATAGATTCAGGTGCTTACTACAGGATCATAGTTAGGCAGACCACAATGTTTAGCCAGCAGGTGATGGGTTCTCTTCTTTCAAGGACTCAAGTCAGTTGTCGTTCTTGTATTGTATTTTCTTATCCATGTGTATTGATTAGGGATAGTTGGGGGTCATTTCCTAACTACCTATAGTTTGTATTAGTAGAGTTTTCATAGATGGTCAGTCAGAGTCATTGTACATAGTTTAAATTCCTCTTTCTTTCAGATTGCACTATTGTAAACTTTGAAAAAAAATGTATTGAAATAGTTTATGTCACGATTATTATTCCACTTAGAAAATTTATTTTTTATATATATTTTAAATTAGTTGCTCAATAAGAATACCAGTACATGGGTTAACTTTAGATCATTTATGGTTCTAAGCATCGTGGTACGACTAGGGGGAAGTCTCAGGTCATGACATGCACCCCTCACATTTCATTAATTAGTAGAGAAAGGACACTCTGAAAGGTTAACACCTAGAGTGCTTTCTTGATCATGGATGTTCCACCTAATCTAGAGGAACGACAATCCACTACTAGAACACCATATTTTAATAGGCAATACTATGGGTGGTGGAAAACTAGGATGTATGATGTTATCATAGCTGAGGATAATGAACTGATGGTGTGATACTTGATGGTACTCATATGTCAGTTAAGGAGGTCAAAGAAGGAAACAAAACTAAAATGGTCATCAAACCAGGAGAGAATATGATGAAGAAGATTGTAAGAAAATTGAAAAAAATTTCAAGGACAAAAAATTATTTATGTGCAGAATAGGAATTGATGAATATAATTGAATTTTTGTGTGTGAAAATGCAAAAAAGACCTGGGATTGTATGAGAACAACTTTTGAAGGTACAACAGATGTGAAGGAGTCCAAAGTGGATATGTTGACTACTCAATATGAAGCTTTCTCCATGAAGGAAGGATAAATCATTAAAGAAATGCATATAAGATTTACCTCAATCACCAATCAGCTGCATTGTTTGGGTGAGGTTATTCCTCTACACAAACAAGGAAAATCCTAAGAGTTTTTTCTAAGTCCTAGAAAAGTAAAGTAGATCCTATCACTGAGGCAAGAAACCTAAAGACTCTTACCATTGATGAACTGATTAGAAATTTAAAGACTCATGAACTAAAGAAACAAAAGGTTAAGAAAAGAAGGAAGCTAAAAAAGAAAATTCTCTTGTATTGAAAGCCTGAAAGTCTAATTCAAGTGGGGAGGACACTGATGTTACTTATCTAGACAAGAGAATTGCAAGGGCTATGAAGAAAAGTGGTTAGTTTTAAAGAAAAAAAAGCAGCAGCAATATAAAGAGAGGTACTATTGAGGTTATCACAAGTGTAGGAAACCTGGGCATTTAATAAAAGATTTCCCATTACACAAAATGGACGATCAAGAATATCTAAAGTTAGATAGTGACAAAATAAAGAAGATGGACCAGGTTCCAGAGAAGTCAAGGAGGAAGGTTGTAGCTGATTATGCAGTGAATCAAGCTTTAGTAGTCTAAGGAGATATTTCCAGTGAATCTGATGAATCTAAAAAGCCCGAAGATATCTCTATGTTAGTAGTGGAAAATAGTGAAATCACCTATGATTCCTTGTTTACTCTCATGGAAAAATAAAATGATGAAGAAGAAAATTAGGTAACTCTTTCTGACATTAAGGAAAACTTAGATAATTATTCCTCTAAGAAGATAAAAAAACTTGCAAATATGTTAACTGATTTTCTGTGTGAACTGACTGTTGAGAAAAATATTCTTGAAGACAAAGTCAAAAATCTAGAGCTTGAATTAGTTGCCTTAACTCTTCAGTTGTCTGAAATAGAAGAACAGTCATCAAAATTGAAATGTGAAAATCAGAGTTTAGTGGATAAACTGAAGAAAATAGATAATACTAATGGTAAGGGAAAAAAAGCCTCAAATCTTCAAATTAATATTGAAGCAAAAATTAGGATTCTCAGAGGCATCTATTGAATGCACTTCATAAGAATAAAGAATTAGAAAGGGACATGGTCCGCATAAAGAAAATCTTAACAAATCCCTAAAACTGACCACATCTTCATAGATCCTTGCTAATCTAACTTGCCAGGGAATCAATAATGGTAGAGGCCTTAGATATCAGTATAGAACTCATACTTTTGGGTATCAAGGCAAGTATATTCCTATTGCTAAAAATAAAGTCAATAATCCTCTATGTACTCACTGTGGAAAAAATAGTCACTTGAAGAAGGATTGTCAAGAATGGATTAAGGTTAGAATGAACAGTGCCAGATACATCTAGTTGGAGCAATCTTATCCCAAGGGATCCAACCCCTTGAAAATTTTTAATAAGAACAAACTGCCTAGCTAGACCAAGAAAGATTTGATCACTCCTTTATATTTCTTTTGGGAACTCAAACTTAAGTGGGTTCCCAAATCTAACAAATGAACTCTGTATGTAGGTGGGTATAAGAAAAGGCAGTCAGAACTAGTTCTTGGACAGAGGATGCTTTAAGCATATGACTAGGAGGACTGACTATTTTCTCTTACTCAAGGCACTTCAAGATGAAGGTGTCTCATTTAGAAATGGATAAAATGGTTATATCCATGGTGTTGGGAAGGTTGGAAAGTCTCTTAATCATGCAATAGAGGATGTGTATCATGTGAATAGTCTTTAGTATAGTCTTTTAAGTGTATCTCAAGTTTGTGACAAAGTAAATGAGGTAAAGTTCTTATATGATGGATTTATTATGCGAAGCTTGAAGTATGGGAAGGTTATTCTCAAAGTTAGAAGTTGCAAGAATATGTATGTAGATGATCTAGACTTTGTAGATGATTGTGAGTTAACCTGCTTGAGTGTCCTAGGTGAAAATGCTGATCTGTGGCACAGAAGACTAGGATATGTAAGTTCCTTCTTACTAAATAAGTTGATCTCAAAGGACCTGGTCCGTGGTATTCCAAAGCTGTAGATTTCAAACAACAAGGTTTGTGATGCTTATGTTAAATAAAAACAAATCAAATCTTCCTTTTAGAAGAAGAAGTAGTTCAACACCTCTAGACCCCTTGAGTTGCTACACATGGATTTATGTGGACCTATTAAAGTCTAAAGTAGAGATGGGAAAAGGTATGTGTTTTTTTTATTGCTGATGACTATTCCAGATTCACCTGGACAATGTTCTTAAGAACTAAAGATCAAACCTAAGATGTTCTGGTGGTCTTTGCGAAGAAATTTCAGATGAAGCTAAACTGTAAAATTGTTGGATTCTAATTTGATCATGGAATTGAGTTTGAAAACTCCCAAGTTGCAGGATTATGTGCTAAAAATAAAATCAGTCATAATTTTTCTACTCCTCGAACTCCTCATCTAAATGAAGTAGTTGAAATAAATAACAAGATTCTTATAGAAATTACCAGAACTATGTTGATTGACAGTGGCATTCCAAAAGGCTTTTGGGATGAAGCTATCAACATTGCCTATTTTGTGACTAATAGATACCTAATCATATCTCTCTTGAACAAAACTCCATATGAACTCGTGTTAGCAAAAAGCCTAAGCTTGATTATTTCAGACTCTTTTGATGCAAATATCTTGTTCTAAACAATAGAAAGAATGAGATTGGGAAATTTGACAATAAAAGTGATGAAGCAGTATTTATAGGATTCTCTTCAACAAGAAAAACATACAGAGTTTTCAACAAAAAGACTTTGTGTGTGGAAGAAAGTGTACATGTAAACTTTTATGAGCCAGGAAAGCAAAGAGATTCTGATGGAGATGAAGATTCTAACATGAAAGAACTCACTCATATTCAAAGGGATGGTATAAATAAAACTAAAGGTCAAGGATAGACTGACACAGTTGAGGATGAAGAAGGTAATGGTGAGTCAGGATCTCAATTGTAGACAAAATTAGAAAAAGAATACCAAGAAGGTTCTAGTCAAAATCCCCAAAGACCTGGTCCCAGCAGAACTTAGCCTAGAATATCAAATTGGAAGCATAAATCTTCTTACCCCCTTGAAAAATCTGATATCACCTTTGGAATATAGAATCCAAACAAGCCAGAAATTCTATGGCTTTCATGACTTTTTTGTCACAAATTGAACCCAAGAATATAAATAAGACCTAAAGATGTTGATTTGATAAATTTTATGTAGGAGGAGCTTCAATAATATGAAAGGAGCAAATTCTAGCACCTGGTCCCCAGACCTATTGATAGAACAATTATTGGGATAAATGGGTGTATAAAAAACAAACGGTGTGAACATGTGTCTTTCAACAAAATTAAGGCAATACTTGTTCTAGGCTGTAATCATGAGGAAGGCATTGACTATGATGAGACACTTTATCCTGTTGCAAGGATGGAAGCTATTAGGATTCTTATTGATTTTGTTGCTTATATGGGGTTCAAACTCTTCCAAATGGATGTTAAAAGTGCCTTTTTAGATAGAAATTTGAAGGAATAGGTTTATATCAAACAACCTCTAGGTTTTTAGAATGCAAACTTTCCACATCATGTACTCAAACTAGATAAAACTCTCTATCGATTGAAGTAAGCACCTAGAGCTTGGTATGAGACACTTTCAAAGTTTCTTCTAGAAAATGGCTTTAAGAGAAGAAAATTGATAATACTCTCTTTATGAAGTCCAGAGGTAGCAACTTTGTGATTGTGGAGATCTATGTTTATGACATAATTTTTGGAGCTACTTCTGAATCTTTATGTTAAGAATTTGCAAAATTAATGGGAGTGAATTTGAAATGAGCATGATGGGTGAATTAAGCTTCTTCTTATGTCTACAGATTAAATAAACCTCTCAAGGAATTATGATTTGTCAATAAAAATACATCAAGGAGTTGCTAAATAAATATAATGTGGGAGATGCCAAGCCAATTTATACTCCAATTAGAACCAATTCAAAGATGAATAATGATGAACCTGGTCCCTTAGTAAATAAGACCATATGTAAAGGGATTGTTGGATCTTTACTATACCTCACTACAAGCAGACCAAAAGAATTCTGGTCCAAAAGGGATTGTGTGAGATTTTAAGCTTGTCCAAAAAAATCTTATTCAAAAGATGCAAAGAGAATTCTCAGGTATTTGAAAGGGACAGTGACCTGGGCATGTTCTATCTATCAGAAGATAGTTTTGATTTAATAGATTATGCTGATGCTGATTATGATGGATACTTTATGGATAGAAAAGGCACTTCAGGAATGGCTCATTTTTCTTGGTTATTCTCTAATTTCCTGGGACTCTAAGAAATAATACTCAGTTGCACTATCTACTACTGAAGTTGAATATGTTGTTGCAGCTTCTTAGTATGCTTAATTGTTATGGATCAAACAACAACTGATGGATTTTGGAATTGTTTCTGACACTATCCCTCTAATGTGTAACGATATAAGTTCTGTAAACATGGTTAAAAATCTAGTGTAACATAAAAGAATAAAGCATATTGATATAAGGCAACAATTTTTAGAGACAATATTGACTGCATTTGCATGAAATTATGTAAGAGTGAAGATCAGGTAGCTGATATCTTTATATGGTCTCTTTACAAGGTACAATTTGTGAAGAACATATTGAGGTTTGTTTTGATCAAAATAAATTGACCTACTTGATGGATTAGTTTTCCTCTACCCATTGGCTATGATTAGGAGACAGGTATCCTTGATGGAGTCTATACTTATTGGTGTAACTTAGTACCATACCTTTGTAGGTATACACGTATGGTAATCTACTTTGAAGGAGAACATATAAGATATAAACTATATAAAATGTCCACTCAAGCAAGGGAGGGACCTGGTCCCTTCCTATAGGTTAGTACCACGAATGTGTAATTTAAAATTTCATAAAGTTTTGTCTGGAAAAGCTGCATCTTTTCCCGTTTGAAGTTTTCAAATTCATAGAAAAGTGAAGAGTTGCACCTATTGGGACCAGACACGTCCTTTTTTTAATTAAATTCTCTAACATTGCAATGATTTATTTCCTTAAATACAAAATCAAATCATTTTCTATTCACTTTTCAGAATCTGTTCTCAATCTTTCTCTTTCAAAAGTAGTGTATTATAAAAAATTGACCTTTTTATTTTTTTCCTATCTCAAAAGTATTCAAATGGTTGATAACCCTACTTACTCAAGCCTCAAAATAGACTAAGAAAATGCTTAAAATCCTTCCATCCACCCAGAAAATACTCCTATAAAAACTCTTTTAGCGTCAATGCCTATGACTGAAAAAGACGGTTCTTTGAACTCTCCTCAAGAAACTAAGTTTGTTTTACTATCGGCACCCTCTCCTGAACTTTTTAAGGCTGATGCATCATCCTCTAATATTTCCATGAATGAGTCGGCCATGAAAGAAATTCCAAAAGCTATTGAACCCTCATCTGCCTCTACCTTAGTAGTGGACCAATGTCAAGCCTTTGGTTACCCTGTTGAAATCGAGCTACCTCAAAGTCCTTTCCCTCAGAATTCCTGAAAAATACTGACCCCTATGAAACCCTAAAGAACTTGGTCTCCCACTTTTTCAAAGTCAAATCCCATTTTTCCCAACTTTTTGATGAAAAGATTCCTGTGGAAAGGACTAACCTTTCTAGTAGTGAGTTGGTTGGTAAAGATTAGGTTGCTGAGAACCTCATCTTGCTCTTAAATAATGCATGAGAGAGTTATTTTGGTGAGTGAAAGCAAAGTATTGGTGAGAAAATAGGAGATTTATCTCCTAAAACTGATGATAGTGTTGAGAAATTTGTACAACCTCCAAATAAAGAGGATAAAATTGATGAGGATAAATTTTCTCTGAGGTGGTCAGTGCTAAAATAAAGAAGCAGTAAGGGTAAAGAAAAGGTGGTTTATACTGAGGTAAAAGTCCCAAGAACTTATTCAACTAGGAGTACTGAGAAAAAGTTGTTGGGGAATGCTTTGAAAGCAAATAAGTCAGCAACTATTAAGCAAAGAAGGTGGAAGAAATTCACTATAGTTGAGGATGAAAATGTAGAAGTGGTCAATGTTAGAGATATCGATGAAGATATTGATCTTTATATTGCTACTGCAACATAAAGCAGAAGGAAAGAAGTGCAGGATGAAGGAAAGACCAGGTCCTCTCCTTCAAGATCTAGGAGTCCAACTGGGATGAAACAGAAGCATATTGCAGTAAAGAAAAGGAAAGTCTCTGAGGGACTTGTTCCCAAAAAGAGAAAATTTGTATAATATAAACCAAGAAATGGTTCTAAAAGAAGAAGGAAAGAGGAAGAAGAGAAGTGTATGTCTAAAGAGGAGAGCAATGAAGTCCTCAAAATGCAAAAAGTACTCTATGGAAGGGTCTTTGACTTTAGGATCTTTGAAAAAATGGGAATGGTGGAACTGGTGGAGTATGTCAAATACTATGTCTAGCTATACCTCCTATAGGAACTATTTCCTTCTGTATATGAAGGTGAAGTGAGGCAATTCTATTACATCGTGAAGTTCTCTGATGATGGGCTGAACTTGACTTCTCTATTCCAAGGTAAGAAACTTAAATTGGATTAAAAAAGTTTGGGAAAAATAATAGATATTCCTATTGTTGGTGTAAGAATTATTATAAAACAACAATCCTTCACTGAATCTATGATAGTGTTTTTAAAGTTGGAGGAACCTTTATTGTAGGAGTGAGGAAGAAATTCCTTAAAAGTGAATTCCAACTGGTTTTTGAGTTTGTCAATAACATTTTCTTACCCAAGTCTAAAAAATAAACTATTGCTTCTATTGTGGGTTTGTATGTAATTGAATGCCTTAGCAAGTTTGAGTTGATTAGTCTGCCTTCTCTGATGATTGAACATATGTACAAGGTTATCCATGAGAATTTTGAATAGAGTGTTTGATCATTTTGGGGTTGTTTGTAAAAAAGAAACTCCTGGAATAGTGAAACAAATATCCAGTCTGCTATACTAGTTGAAAATGAATGTGTCAAAACAAAAGTAGGGACCATGTCCCAAGAGTCAAAACTATTGGTTGTTCAAAAAACTTGAGTAAAGAGATAAAGAAAATGAGAGTTAGTGTGGTTTCTAAGGATGTAAAGTTCCTGAAATTGAATATGAAGAACCAGCAGCTCTCCTCTGGTGGACCAGGTGTTACTGTGCTACTAAAACACTCAGAACAGAAAATGCAGAACTTAAGAAAAAGGTCACAACACTAACTGAAGAGGTTTATAGTTTGAATGCAGAGTGAAGGACCTATCCTCATGCTGCTGAGAGTGTCATAATGGAAATGCTTATCAAGACCCTCTCCTTAAAATCTTCATCTACCTAAGCCTTCCCCTTCTTGTTGTCGAGTCTCCCTGTGTCGGTGTCTTCTTTATGATTCCTATGGCTTTTTTTTATCCTTTGTGATTCCTGGGGCTTTTTTAGGATAAGGAAGTTTATGTTAGTTTTTCTTTGCACTATAATGGTAATTTTCTATCTTAAATGAATGGAATATTTATTTGTGTCTATCAATTGTCTCTTCTTATTTAAGTTTTTTCATTCATGTTAGTATTTCCCCAGTGGCCATGAGTTCACTGATTTGTACTTACTTTATTCTTGGTTTACTATTCTAAAATTTTTACGATGCCAAAAGGGGTAATGTTGATTTCATCATGGTAGGGATTGGTTACCATTAGACATGTGAATACTTTTGAAAGGTGTAATATTAATAGAAGAAACACAAGTGAATACTGCTTTGATGCTAATATGATGTGTGTGACAAGAGAGTGAAGGGATTCCACTAACAGGAGAATGTTAGTGTAGATCTAGTGTTTACTATGAATTTGAATGAATTTTGATGCTCTGAGGTTAAGGTTTTTCATCATCAAAAAGGGGGAAAATTATTGTCTCATGATTTGATGATGACTAGTTTATATTAGAGAACCAGGTCCCTTGCATAGATTTTCCTGGTATAGCTATCACATCTCTGCATTGTTTTGTTAGCTAAGGCAACAAACTGTGCATATGAACAGCGTACCTTATTAAACACCCGGTACAATAAAAATTCAACCCTTATTTATACACTACTATAAATTCAAAGAGATGCTTCTTCTTCAATAGTTTTTGCAAATTAGAGAAATCCTTGGTTGTGGAGAAAACTCTCAAATTTCATGTTCTAAATTGTTACTGTTTTAGTTAAGGGTTCTTGAGTCTCTTTGTGAATAATTTACTCATTGTATAAGAGTAAATCTTTCTTATTGATGATGAGTTCTTAGGTAGGGATACCTAAGGTGTGTCGATTATAGCTTATCATTTTTGAAGTGACAAAGTTGTCAAGAGGTGGTTGTAGTAGAGTTGTTACAACTTTAAGAACTTAGATCTAATATCATTGGAGTCTGTATCAATGAGTTTTGATTACAGTGGAGATTGAGTTCTTGTGAGGGGAAGCCATAGTTTTTCCTTCTTTGAGCAAGTAAGTTTCCACGTAAATCCTTGTATTTTTTTATTTTCTGCAAACTCTTGTGTGCACTATTTTATTGCTAGTCACCTCACCTCAAAGACCTATTCCTTTAATGGTGGTACAACCCTCATGTTTCATCAATAGAGTTATCATACATCTTCTTGTGACACACATAGTTATCGAATGAACTCCTTGATAACTCATGTAGTCATGAATGGATCAAACATTTTGTACCATTGTGTAGAGAATTATTTTAAACCATACAAAAACTCATTTTGTTGACATACTTGATCTTCTTTTCCCTTGGCTAGAAAACCTTCTATCTAATCCATATACATTGTATTTTTTAGCTCACCATGCAAGAAAGTAGTTTTGACATTAAAATGATGAAGCTACAAGTTAAATTGTGCAACTAATGCTAGTAGCATGCAAATTGAGCTATGTTTTATGACCCAAGAGAAGATATCATTGTAATAAACTCCTCCCTTCTGACTGAAATACTTTGCATCCAATCTCAACTTGAATCTAGCATCTTCCACTTCTTGAATTACCTCTTTATTTTTGTAGACCCATTTGTATCCAACTGTCCTTTTTCTCTTTGGTCTTTCAAGTAATACCTATGTCTGATTCTTGTGAAGACAAATCATCTCTATCGTCATGGCTAATCGTCATTGTGCATCATCCTTTCAATAAGTTGCTTCAATATATGAGAAGGGATCAAGATCTTTAATCTGTTCCTCTACAACTATGAACGTATATGTAATCAAGCTTGATTGATTTATCTAGCATTCCAATTTTATATCTTTATTTTTCCACTTCCATTCACAATTGTGATGGTCCATTAACTATAAATTCTTCAAGATCTATATCTTTTGACTCTTTAATTTGTGTCTTTTGTTCTTTGATAAGCTCCACTGATAGGTCTACTTTCTTTGTTCTAATTTCTTAATAATTCCACAAAAACATTATGATGATCAAGTACAGAGGATTCATCAAAGGTAACATCTCTATTAACTACAAATTCGAGTAAAGACAAACACCAAATCTTTTACCTTGTTACTCCATCCACCTACCCTACGAATATGTCCTTTCTAACCATTGGTTAAAGCTTTTATTCATTATGATAATATTAAGCTGGAGACCCAAATACTCGTAAGTATGAATAGTTAGAGGTTCCACCTAACCATACCTCATTCGGAGTCTTAAGTTATTTACTAATGTTGGAGATCAATTGACAATATTGGAAGCAATATGACCTGCTTCAGCCCAAATCACTTTAGACATTTTGGTTTGTAGGAGCATACAACGAGCCTTTTAAAGAAAAGTTCTATTCATCCTCTCAAAAATACCACTATAATGTGGTGTGCGTCTTGCCATCTTATGTCTTAAGATCCCCTGAACCATATAGAAATTATTTAACTCTGTACTCCAAAACTCTAAGATTAGGAACAAGATGGACTTCTATAATAGTCCTCATGATTTCATCATAGTAGTGAATCCAAACTGAGCCAATCCCAACTATTTTATAAGTTGCATTATTGCACATTATTATGATTCCTCCACTTTTCTCATAGTTGCTAAACCAATCTCTTTGGAATGTCATATGCAAACTACAACTAGATTCTCGCACCCATTTATTTCGATAGACTTCACTACTGCAGGATATTATAAGTACATATCCATTATCAAAGACATGTATCATTTCAACCATGAATGGACGTACCTTTTTTGGACTTTAATATTGGGCAATCTCATTCAAAGTGTCCCTTTTGTGGTAGACCCGACCCTCTGTATTCTTTTTGTTCACATGAGACTTTGATCTATGGTTTGATTTGCTCTTTTCCTATTTGCTAGTAAGGCCTCTCACAAAGACCCCATTAGATTCATCATTTTTGTCTCCTTCAAAATGTACATGCATATCACAAGAGTTAAGTTCTTATTACATTTTCTCTGGAGTGATAGGCTTCTTGTTAATCATCATTCAATTTTCAATATCATGATATTTGAAGTCAATGAAAATAGCAAAGAACATGCTAGCGTCTCCTCGTTCTTTTCAATTTTGGCAGTCTATAAGTCTATGATATGTTTATTGAACGCATCTACATAGTCTTGTAAGAAAGTACCTAACTCTATCTTAGATGAGTGAAGATGTCATTGTAACAACGTCCTTATTGTTACTGACCTATCTTGCTAAAGTCCTTACAGCTTATCCCATAACTAATTTATCGTCTCGTTGGTACCTGTACTTACTTTACAGAGTATGTTAGGTGCAAGTGATAGTTAGATGCCACTCAATACATCATCTCCAATCTTTTCCTTTCAGAATTTGATATACCATTGGTGTACTTTCAGTCAATAGCATGAATTGAATCTTTCCACTGCAAAAATGCAATCATCTGGATCTTCTAGATATTAAAGTTGTTGCACCCACTAAATTTATCTATTTAAAACCTCATGAAACTCAACTCAACTTGTTCTTTTTCTTCTACTACGGATAGTATTTGAAAATAGAGAAAATAAAAGTAATTCTTTTCTAATTTAGAAGTTTAGCCTCTATTGCAATAACAGAGCATATTCAGATAAAACCTTGGGTCTGATATCAATTGTTAGTAACGATATGATATAAAGAAAAAAAGACACAAGATTTAACATGGTTCGGATCCAAATTATCCTACATCCACCAAAGAATAAATGCCTTTATATTAATAAAGAAAGGGGAGAGATCCCAATTACACTCAAGAGAATTGTTATCTCAACTCTCTGCTCTTATAATGGATAACAATGAATTTGTTAGATGATTTCAAAATGAAGAAAGGTCATTCTTTTATAAATGGCCAAACTTTGACTCCAGGGATAAAATAAGAAAAGAAAAAAATGAATAAAAAATTTATCCTTCATATTTTTTCCTTGCTCTCCAAGTTTACTTCTTGGCCAAGTAAATTGACACATGAAATTTTCTCCCACGTGGGTTTGACCCCACAAAATAAATCAAACCAACACTTTCAATTCTTTTACATAATTTTTTCATAGTGAAATTTGTTTATTATCCTTGCCAGTTACATTGTGATTTCTAGTTATAAGTTATTTGGAGGTAATTAATGTCACATTTCAATCATTTTTTGAGACGTTCATCAAGATTCTAAGATTTCTTCTCTGTTTGACTGTTCAAACAATACTTCATTATTTGAGTGAATTTCATATTTAGTTCCTTTTATATACCCTACTTAAATGTAAAAATTGAAAAATTTTACTTAAAAGAAATTGAAAGAGTTTGTAAAAAATTTTCTTCTCCTTTTCTTGAATGAAAAATTGAATGACTTGGGTAATTGAATGAATTCAATGAATCATTTGAATAACTTGAACAAATGAGTTAATAATTTGAATGAATTATTGAATAATTTGAATGAACTTGAATAAGTTGAATAATAAAACTGATGTACGATGCCCTATTTATACAAGCAATGAAATGAAACAAACTTATAGCAAAACTAACACTAAATAGTGTAAAGAAGTCTAAATAAGATACAAAATAATTATGAGGATACACTTCTGAATAAGGTAGGATACACAACTAAATGAGGTACAAGATACAAGAGATATAAACAAAAAATTTATCTAGGGTGTACAAAAGGAACAATATGTATAAAAGATTTACCGATGGTGTATTAAAGAAATGAAATAACATGTATAAGGGTTTTCAAAATTTGGATTGAATCAATATGTTAAGGCTGGTCAAAGCTATATACTACAACAGACGAATATACCAATTAGATGAAATAAGTGAACCAACGCGGTCCAATGAATAAATACAATGTTATCTCAACATTTAATATTTTTATTACTTTGATTATCTCAGAACTGATCAACATGATCCTCCTCGCTCTTAGAGTATACCAAAATATCATCGATAAAAACAATCATGAACGAATCCAAGAACTGACAGAAAACCCGATTCATAAGGTCCATAAATACTGTTGGGGCATTGGTCAAACCAAAGGACATCACCAAAAACTCAAAATGAACATACCGGGATCGGAAGGCAGCCTTAGAGATGTACACCTCCCTAATATTTAACTGATGATAACCCGATCGAAGATTAATCTTAGAGAAATACTTATCATCCTGAAGCTGATCGAATAGATCATCAATCCTCAAAAGCGGATACTTATTATTCATGATCACCTTATTTAATTGGTGGTAATCAATACATATCCGAAGGGGACCATCCTTCTTACACATGAAAAGCATGAGAGCACCCTGTGGAGACACACTAGGGTGTATAAAACCCTTATCTAGAAGATCTTTCAACTGATCCTTGAGTTCTTTCAACTCAGACAAAGTCAATCTGTAAGGAGAGATAAAAATAGGGCAAGTGTCCAGAAAAAGATCAATCCCAAAATAAATTTCCTTATTAGGAGGAGTACCAGGAAGATCTTTAAGAAACACCTTGGGAAATTCACAGACCACAAGAACAGTCTGCAAGGGAGGACCTTCGGATCTAGAATCCTTAACATGTGTTAAGTGATAGAGGTACTCTTTAGAAACCAATTTTTGGGCTCTAAGATACAGAATAAACCTTTCCTTAGGTGCTAAGGAACTTTCTTCCTATTCAATCATCGGCTCATTTAGGGAATGGAAACTAACCCTTTGGCTTTGATAATCAAGAGACGCATAGCACTAATGCAACTAATCCATCCCCAAAATCATATTAAAGTATAACATGTCCAACTCTATTAGATCCACCAAGGTTTTCCTACCATGAACCGACATCACACAAACCCTATAGACCCTTCTAGCCACAATAGAGTCCACCCACCGAGGTGGACACAGAAAAAGGGCTCGAAATATATTCAGGATCAAAACCAAAATGAATAGCCCTACATAAGAGGTCACATAAGAAAACTTTAACTTGGGATCAATTAGAAAATATATATCACGAGATAAGAGTTTAAGCATACCAGTAACAACATCGGGGGATGCCTCGAAATCTTAGCGGGTGGCAAGAGCGTACATACAATTTCGACCAGTGTCAGAGCTAGAAGTAGAAGTAGCAACTTTTGGCGTGGGGCTAATGAAGTAGAAAAAGAATATTATTTGCCTCAAAAGCAAGCTTAGAAGGACAATCCGTCTGCATATGACTAATCTAACCATATTTAAAGCATTTGTTCCTTCCCTCTTAATAAACACTATAGTGCACCTGACCACAAAAATTACAAGAAGGATATGATGGAGCTGACTAATCCTCTCTAGCCTGAGGCTGGGCTCCTAGTGCTCTAAACTGACTATTATACTGAGAATAACGATCACTCGACGGCTTTGGATAAGGATAACTATCCATAGAGTAGGAACCAGAATTACCCCTTCTTCTTAGACCGTTTTCCACCATCTCTACGACTCTGTTACTGACCTCCACCCTGATACGAGTAGCAAAACTTTTTATTCTTCCTTTTACTTATCTCCGTTTGCTTCTACTATTTTTCTTCCACATACTTCATATATACCACAAGTTTAAAGGTGTATATACAACAAGGCATCCTTGCTCTCTAAGATTAATTTATGGGATAACCTAGAGGCAAACTTTCTCATTTTAGCTCTTATGCTATACACTAATTTTGGAGCATAGCACGATAGATGATAAAACTTCAAGGAACACTTCTTCACTGACATCCTGCGTTACTTTAAATTCATGAACTCCTCAGCCTTTGCCCCCCTCAATTCCTGAGGAAGAAGTGATCAAGAAAAATAATAGAGATGTTATAACACCCTGGGTTTGACCCTTAGAAAATTTCCCAGAATTCTGGTCTCTGAACCCAATACAACTTATTTGAATGAGTCATATTTTGGGGTATGAATAGTATGGTCCAGTCGTATACTGACCATTGTTGGTTGGTGGGATGGATTTTGGTCACTGGAATAGGTACGACTTGGTGGTATGAGTCATATGGTTGGATACATGTCATTTGGTTCCTCAAATTAATCTTAAAATTGGTTACATTGGTTGGATATGAGTGCGAGTGGCTCACCGTGAGCTGTAAGCTAGGGTATAAGTCATACTGTAGACTCGTATGGTGGATAATATCTAAATATTCCTTGGGTTTAATCTATCAAGGATATGGATCGATTGCTTCAGATATGAATTGGTTGGATGAGTTATATGTTGGACAGTTTTGGATCCAAAATTTGATGCTAGTATACGAGTGGAGGGTACCAATCGTATTGGAGGGAACACCTCGTGAGGGTCAGTCATACCCCTGTGATGGGATTTTGTGCAACTTTAGTGGGGGTATTTGGGAAATTTCCCTACTTATTCTAATAAGTCCCCATGACTTCTAACCTACTTGGGAGGTTATTTACCCTACTATTCCATTCATTAACACTTAGAAACTCTTCTAAAATACTCTATAATTCTCTAAAAAACTTTTGGGCAAGGGAAGCTAGGGTTTAAACTAGAGGATTAATTTGGGGTTTGTCTTGGTGATTTATTTCCATCATTATCTTGGTTTAAGGCATATTCTCTTCCCTCATTGTTAATTCTAACTAAAGGCATAGTTTTTATGAATGTTTTCATATTTTCATTGATTGTATAATTTTGTCTTTCAAATATGATTTGGGGTTTTTGATAATAAATGGTTGGTTATGGTTTCCTATGGTTTAAATTATTTTTTATGTGCATTAATGGTGGTTTTGGATAACTGGATTGCATGGGAATGGTGTAATGGTAATTTGAATTAGTTTTGGTTATATTATGCCCCCAATGTGTTTAGGAAAATACCTATAGTAATATTTATAGACTTTGAAATGGTTTGGTTTGGTTGGTATGGTTTGGTGTAATAGGATAACTTGGTAGGGTCGATCTTGGAACTTTCCAGTTATGCTATCTTGCAATTTGTTCGATACTCATCCGACTCAAGGTATGCTAATGATGGTTGGGTTGGATAATAAGGAGTGGTCCTCAGATCTTGGTGGACATGGGATGCCTATTACTACAAGGCCCTCGGTCGGGTCGGGGTAAGTTGGTATCAGAGCCTAGGCTCATGGTCAATTGAAACTTCATAAAGTTGTGTCGAGTAGAGTATCTTTTAGGGGTATGCAACATGCCACACTCATAAGGGAGAGTATACAAGGCATTTAGGAATGTCTCACTTCTTGGTATTCTATTCTCAAGCTTGGAGTCTCAGTCCTGGAATCTTCTCTAATTCTTATTTAGTCATTTTTCATATCATGCTTCGTAGATCTGGAACACAAAGAAATTCATTGATGAGGCCCATCCCACTTTTGGGGTTCATCTTTGATCTCACGGTCTTATCCCAGATAGTTATGGAGTTCCACTAGTTGAAACTAGTCCTACTCAAGGCAGGGTGACTAATGCAGAATTTCCTCAGTCTATTCATATTATTGCTCAAATGGTCACTGCTCAGGTTGAGTGGGATACGAATAGTTCTTTATCTGCTGAGGCTACAAGGGTTGGATAATTTATAAAGATGGGTCCTCCCCCTTTTTTAGAGTGAAGGTGGGGGAGGAATCACAGAGGTTCTTGGATAAAATGGAAAAAGTATTTTGGGTGATTCAGGCTACTAATGTGGAGGGGTAAATTTACAGCTTATCAGATCACAGATAATGTATATAAGTGGTATGAAGAGTGGGATAGGGATAGGGGTGATGTGGAAGAATCAGTCTTGTGGGATACTTTTTTCTAAGGTCTTCTTAGATCGGTTATTTACCCAAGAGTTGAGGGAAGAAAAGATGGAGAAGTTTTTGAACCTCAAGCAGGAAGGGTATCTATCAAGGAATATGCCTTAAAGTTTCACCAATTTCAAGGTATGCTCATGATTTAGTGGCTGATATATGGTAAATAATGAGTAAGTTCACATCTAGGTTGAATTAGGATTTGATTTTGGATGGAAAGACTGCCTTACTGATAAAAGATATGGACATCTATAGGTTAACTATTCATATGCAGCAAGTGGAGGATAAAACGGGAAAGTGGGTGGACTTCAAAGAACGGCAGGGTAATAGGAGCAGGTTTTCTGACCATAGAGGTGCTCGGTCTTAAGGTGATTGAGATGGTGGCAAATGGGAAAAAAAGAAGTGAGGGAGTTCTGGTTTCTTCTCTTCTACTAGTGCTCTTTACCAGGCGGGCAACAGGTGTCATCAAGGTGGTGATAAATTTTGAGCACGGGGTGCCCAATCTCAGGCAAGAAAAGGTCAATTAGTTTTTTTATACCCTCTTTATTGATTTTGTGGTTGTTCTCATTGGGGTTATTACAATGAAGAAAGGGATAAATTCTTCAAGTTTAGCTAGGTAGGCCATTATCTCAGGGTTTGTTCAGTTAATAAGGTTGCTACGGGGGTGAATAAGATTCATGTGGATTCATCTTTAGCTCCTACACATCGTGGTGTTTCATCTACTTTTGTTATTGCTTGTGGTTCTAGTGTTGGTTGAAATGGGTTGTATGCTTTGGCATCCCGACAGGAATCTGAGGCATCACCTGATATCATTACTGGTACGTTACAACTTTTCTCTCGTGATGTATATTGTTTTCTTGATCTAGGGTCCACTCTCTCCTATGTGACTCCTTATGTGGTTGTATCTTTTAGGTTCGATCCAAAATTTATTTTGGATCCTTTTTTTATTTCTACCTAGTAGGTAACTCAGTTATTACTAAAAGAGTTTCTAGGGGGTGTAGTATCTGTTGGTGGCAAGCAGACCTTAGTGAATTTGTTTGAGTTGGGTATGATGGATTTCTATGTCATTCATGGTATGGATTGGATGTACTTTTTTTATGCGTCCATGAATTTTTGGACCTGTAGGGTTATCTTTAGGTTCCCTAGTGAGTCAGTTATAGAATAGAAGGGTAGTTCTTTAGCTCCTAGGGGGAGATTTATTTCATAGCTTACAACTCAGAGGTTAATCTCCAAAGGTTGTCTTTATCATATAGTTTGGGTTAAAGATTCTAACTTGGAAGGTTCTTCTTTCCAATCAGTTCCAGTGGTTAATGAGTTTCCAGAGGTCTTTCAGGGTGATCTTCCTGGTGTTCCTCCGAATTGGGAAATTGAGTTTGGTATTGATCTAGTTTTGGACACTCATCCAATTTCTATTCCTTTATATATAAAGGCTTCGGCTGATTTGAGGGAACTTAAGGAGCAACTTAAGGATCTTCTAGATAAGGGGTTTATTCGTCCTAGTGTATCTTTGTGGGGTGCACCAGTGCTATTTGTGCGCAAGGAGGATCGTTTTCTTCGAATGTGCATTAACTATTCATAGTTAAACAAGGTGATGGTCAAGAACAAGTATCCTCTTCCTCGGATAGATGGTCTGTTGACCAATTACAAAATGTCAAGTTCTTCTCTAAGATAGATATTCAATCCGGGTACCATTAGCTAAAGCTTAGGGAGGTAGATATCCCTAAGATGACTTTTCATACTTGGTATAGGCACTTTGAGTTTTTTGTAATGTCATTTGGGTTGCTAATGCTCCGGCGGAATTTATGGATCTGATGAACAGAGCTTTTCATTAGTGTATAAATGTCTTCATTATTGTGTTTATTGATGACATCAAAAGTGAGTAGATCATGATAATCACCTCTGTGTGTTGTTGCAGACCTTAAAGGAACAATAGTTGTATGCCAAGTTCTCTAAATATGAGTTTTGGTTAAACGTAATAACTTTCTTGAGTCATATTATTTCTAGTGAGGGGATCATGGTGAATCCGCAAAAGGTTATTGTGGTGAAGAGGCGGCCTAGACCTATGAATCCATCCAATATTTGAAGATTCTTGGGTTTAGCTGGGTGTTATAGGCAGTTTGTGGAAAGATTTTCATCAATAGGTGCTCCTTTGACTAAGTTAACTCGGAAGAAGTTCAAGTATTCTTTATCAGATGCTTGTGAAGGGAGTTTCAAGAAGTTAAAGGATAAGATAACTTCAACTCTAATTCTGACTTTTCTAGAAGGCAATGATGAGTTTGTGGTTTGTGATGCATCTCGGGTAGGGATTAGTTGTGTGTTGATGCAGCATGGGAAGGTGATTGCCTGTGCTTCTAGGCAATTGAAAGTGTATGAGAGGATTTATCCAACTCATGATTAAGAGCTATTGACGGTTGTGTTTTCTTTCAAAATGTGGCGGCATTATTTTATGGTATTCACATGGATATCTTTTCTGATCATAAGAGTCTACAGTATGTGTTCACTCAGAAATAGCTTAATCTCAGGCAGATGAGATGGCTTGAGCTTCTTAAGGACTATGATATGAGTCTTCACTACCACCTAGGTAAAGTTAATGTGGTTGTTGATGCTCTTAGTAGGTTATCCATGGGGAGTTTGGCTCATGTGGATGAAGAAAAATGAGAATTGGTAAAGGATATTCATCGCTTGGCTAATCTTAGAGTTCACCTCTTGAACTCCAAGGATGGTAGTGTGATGGTGAAAGAAGTATTTCAATCATCTCTTGGCGTGGAGATTAAGGAGAAATAAGTTTTAGACCCTCTCTTGATGAAAATCAAGAGTGACATTGGTGGGTAAAAGGTAATGATGTTTGAGATCAGTGGTGATAGTACTGTATGGTACCAAGGGAGGTTATGTGTTCTAGACATCGATGGTTTGCAATAAAGGATTTTGGAAGTGGTGCATGAATCGTGGTATATTTTTCATCCTGGCTAGACTAAGATGTATCATGATCTCAAGGAGATCTATTGGTGGAATGGAATGAATAAAGATGTGAATGACTTTGTGGCCAAGTGCATAGTGTGTCAAAAGGTCAAGGTTGAGCACATAAGGCCAGAAGGGTTGTATCGAGAAATTGATTTTCCTGAAAAAAAATAGGAAGTGATCAATATGGACTTTGTTACCATTTTTCCTCAGTCTCAGAATTAATATGATTCAATTTGGGTCATCGTGAATAGGATGACTAAGTTTGCTCACTTTTTACCAATGCGGACTGCCTTCTCAGTGGAGGATTATGCTAAGCTGTATCTTTAAGAGATTGTGAAGCTGCATAGGGTGCCTATTTTGATCGTTCTGATCGCGGCACATAGTTTATATCTCTCTTCTGGCAATATTTTTAGAAAGAGTTGGGGACTAAGGTTAGTCTGAGTACTGTTTTACACCCATAGATGGTGTAACACCCCTATTTTCTGAACCGGAATGCTACACGATGCTCATGACCCCAAGGGACCACAAGCTAACCCATGACTGATATCTATACCTGTACACTGCAATATATAACATAATAATGCAAAAAATATGAATATGTTGGCGATAAGGTTCAACTGAATAAAGAATCTGGTAAAATAACATCCATATGGGTGAAAGATACCCAAAACAACTGAAAATTGAATCAAATCTGAACTAAATCTAAAATCCTCTAAACACAATTTGAATAAGAAGTTGAAGGAACATGTCTCCAACTAACTCTGTAAACTAATAGCTTACTGAAATAATAAATAAATAAATCAAATCATATCGTCCTCGAATGAAGAGGACTCACTGCAAATCTGTATACTAGAATGCGACTGCTACTGCTATTCTGGAACTCATGTCTCTAAACCTATGGTGTAACATAAAAAGAAAGCACCATAGCGCAAATACGTCAATACAACTGGAGTACTGAGTATACGAGTAAGGTAGGCTAAATGAAAAGGGTTTACATGCATGAGCAATGCTAACTGACCGACTAATATGAAGTGAGAGTGTAAACATACATACATAATAACTGGAAATGTAAATACATAATAGTGGATGTGTACTCTAATACATGATTTACTGATTTCTGACATGACTGAAACTATGGTTCTGTCAACGTAGGTGACTGTGTCTGACAGTCCTGGGTCTGATGGAACAATCTAAATTTTGTACTATAACTGAATTTGACTGTAGCTGGCAGTCCTGGCATACTAATATCTGAAGAACTATCTGAGTTTTTTACTGAGACAGAGCCTAAGACTGTGGGAGGTAGTTGTTTAACCGACATGCCCCAATAATGCGTATAGCTAAGTTGGGGTCCAATCTCTGCCCCGAATGGGGGGTTTTCAATACCGCGCCACTGGTAAGGACAGTTGTGAGTGACCCTCAACTGGAAGGTACTCAAATAAGAATGGTGGGAACCCTAAACTGGAAGGTTAAGCCACCTCATCAATTCTAGTCTGACTGGTTAAGATGTCTCAACCTACGCTGGCTACATAGTTCTGGAATACAAGGATGACTACTAAGAATTACACTCTAAACTGGCAGGTGAGTTCCCATCGTTGGGTTCACTCAGTGCTAACTTCTACTCCCATCTGAAGAGACTGAACATGATTTAACTGATTGTACATGGACTGAGTAACTGACTTCCATTGACTGATGAAATAGCACTACTATCTGAGATTTTGCTGAGATCATGAGATTTTGGAGGTTTCCTGAGTCACATGACTGACTGAGTTCTATAGATCATGGCTTGACTGAGATTATCAGGGTAATGTGACTTAGCTCTAGGCACACAACTATATTTTTTAGGTACGAATACCCCCAGGACTCAATGGAAGGAAACTGACACACATGACATGACTTGATCACAAGATTTGAGTCCACAATTCATAATATCGTACACAAGGGATTTCATACTAAGCATGGTTATCAAAAATGTATTGCATGGAAAGGATTTCATGTCACATGGAAGTACTTGCACAACCTTAATATCATTTTCATTGCATAATCAAACTAGAAACACATATCAATAGCATGGAAGTTCATGTGGAATCATCTTAAGAGTTGACATAGCTTGTTATTTAAATACTATGGGGTCATGGGAACATGATTTTTAGCATTCTAGGCATTTTAACAAACACCTTGCATGCACACTTTGGGACATAGGTTTTCTCAACAATTTTAATCATCTTGAACCACCCAAATTCATAGGTTTTAACTACAAGCATGCATACATCATGGAAGTCAACTTAAATTAGTATATTGAAGCTTAAACAATGATTATTAACATACAATATCATATAACAACAAGGAAATCAAAGTTTCTCATTTAAAAGAATGCTTGAACTCTATGAACGAAAAGGGTCCATAGATGAACACTACACATACCTGACTTAGGGTTCTTGACATTTTGAACTTGAAGGTTTTGAAATCCTTTGATTCTTGAAGAGGATTGGGTCTTGTTCTTGGAGATTAAATTTAAAGAGAAACCCTAGTTTTTGTTTGTGAAATAATAATGAGCATAATGGCTGAATTTGGACTTATCTGGGTATATGTAGGCGAGTGATAAGTGACCAAAATAACCCTATTAAAATGTCCTGGAAATAAACTAAACGTGGCGTGTGACGGTCCAACTGACGGTCCTTCAGACACTTAATGGTCCATCACTTGGCCCGTCTGATGTGGACCAGAAATGGGGTTCACTGGATAAGAGTTGATGACCTGGATGACGTTTCATCATAACTTTGACGATCCGTCAACTCGTCCATCAGTACTTATCCAGTATGTGGCTTAAATGCATTGGTTTGATAGTCAAAGTGGTGGTCCATCACTTATGTGGCGGTCCATCAACTTGGCCGTCATACCTGGGCGTTTCCGACAGTTTCAAGTAAAACGTCCATAACTTCCTCGTCTGATGTCGGATTTGGACATAATTGGTACCGTTGGAAAGATAACTCAATTTTCCACGTGATAGAAAGTGAAAATATCAAAAATACCATATGTACAAAGATAGTGTTGCATTTTATAGTAAGTCTTAGCATCCTTGAGATGATTTCTAGCTAGGAAAAAGACACGGGTATTACAATATCTCCCTCTTGAGAACATTCGTCCTCGAATGGAACTAACTGAGAGGAGAAACAATAATCTGAACATGAGTAGTTGGAACATGATCTTATGAATGATAAACTAAACATGTTATACTGAACATGCATATCTGATGCACGTGTAACTGATTCATGAATGCATGACTGAGGTCCTCGTAATGAGAATGGATATCTGATGCATAATTATTTACTGGACTGATACATGTATGAATCACTGAATATGCAATGGTAATTGATACCAAATTTGTCAAGGAACATGAACACGAAACCAAATATCAAGTTGTATTAAATGCTGAACGTGAAATTGAATGAGCTTAAGGAGGACTGTTACCTTGAGCTTGATTTGGGTTGGCGGAGAAAAGGTGAGGGTACTTGGTACGCATGTCTGCTTCTGCTTCCCAAGTATATCCCTCAACAGACTGATTTTGCAAAAGAACTTTGACTAGAGGGACTTCTTTGTTCCTCAGCCTACGAATCTGATAGTCTAAAATTTCAACTGGAATCTTTTCATAAGAGAGCCTGTCCTGAACATCAATGTTCTGAATAGGGACTACAATTGCTGGGTCACCTATGTAATTCTTGAGCAAGGAGACATGGAAGACCGGATGAACTTAGGATAGATCTGTAGGTAATTTGAGCTCATAAGCTACCTTGCCGAAGCGACTAAGAATCTTGAAGGGACCGACATAGTAGGGACTGAGTTTCCCTTTATTATCGAACCTCTTCACTCCCTTCATGAGAGAGATTTTGAGATACACATAATCATTGACCGCAAACTCGAGATCCTTTCTACGAACATCTGCATAAGACTTCTATCGGCTCTGAGCAGCCTGAAGTCTCTGTCTGATCAACTGAACTTTCTTTAAGGCATCGAATACCAAGTCAGGACCGATGACTGAGGCCTTACTAACTTCGAACCAACCGACTAGAGATCTACACCTCCTACCATAGAGAGCTTTGAATGGAGCCATCTGAATACTGGAATGATAGCTATTGTTGTATGCAAAATCAATCAAGGGCAAGTGGTCATCCCAACTTTCCTTGAAATCAATTGCACACGCCCTTAGAATATCTTCAAGAGTCTGAATGGTCCTCTCTGCTTGGCCATCTGTTTGAGGATGAAATGCTGTACTGAGATGGACTTGGTACCAAGACCCTTTTAAAATGCTTTCCAAAAGTGAGAGGTGAACTGCGTACCTCTGTCTGAGATGATAGATAATGGAACACCGTGTAATCTGACCAACTTCTTGATATAGAGTTTGGCATAATCCTTGATTAAATAAGAGGTACGAACTGGACAAAAATGAGCTGACTTGGTCATTCTGTCTACAATAACCCAAACTGAATCATGCTGATGACGAGTTCGAGGCAAACCCATCACGAAATCCAGGTTTACTTCTTCCCACTTCCAAGTAGGAATGGTGAACTCCTGCATGGACCTACTAGGTTTCTGATGCTCTATCTTAACCTGCTGACATATAGAGCACTTAGCCACAAACTCTGCAATATCTCATTTCATTCTACTCCACCAATAGATCTCCCACAAGTCATGGTACATCTTAGTGGCCCCTGGATAAATAGAGTATCGCGCACCATGCTCCTCTACAAGAATTCGCTGCCTCAAGTCATCTACACCTGGAACACACAGACCAACCTGACAATGAAGAACACCATCTCCCCCTTGGGAGAAAGCCTCTACTTTCTAATTCTGAACTGACTCTTTTAGCTTGACAAGGCTGGGATCCCCGTCTTGCTTTTATTTGACCTCAGAAACTAGAGATGGCTCTGAGCTACTCTGAACACATATACCACTCTTTGAAGAGTCGACTAAGCGAATTCCTAGTCTAGCAAGCTGATGAATTTCCTAGGCTATCTTCTTCTTACCATCCTCTATGTGAGAAACACTGCCCATGTAGAGTCTACTGAGAGCGTCGACCATAATGTTGGCCTTGCCCGGGTGATAAAGGACACTCATGTCATAATCCTTCAAGAGCTCTAACCACTTTCCCTGACAAAGATTGAGATCTTTCTGAGAAAATACATACTGGAGACTCTTATAATCTGTGAAGACATCTACATGAACTCCGTATAAATAATGCCTCTATATATTTAAAGCAAATACTATGGCTGCTAACTCAAGATAATAAGTAGGATAATTCTTCTCATGGGGCTTTAGCTGTCTGGAGACGTAGGCTATGACCTTACCATGCTGCATAAGGACACAACCTAAACCTACTCTGTATGCATCATAATAGACTACAAAACCATTGAAACCATCTGGAAGAGTTAGAACTGGGGCTGAGGTGAGTTGAGTCTTCAACTCTTGAAAACTTTTCTCACAAGAATCTAACCACTGGGTCAATCTAGACATAGGAGATGCAATAGAAAAAATCCCTTGACAAAGTATCTATAATAGCCATCTAAACCCAGGAAACACCTGATATCATATGGAGAGACAGGGCGAGACCAGTTTTTCACCACTTTATTATTCTAAGGATCTACTCAAATGCCATCACCGGAAATAATATGACCAAGAAATGCTACTGATATTAGCCAAAATTTGCACTTACTGAACTTGGAGAACAACTGATGATCTCTGAGAGTCTGAAGAACAATTATGAGATGGTTTGGATGATCACGCTCTGTGCGAGAATAGATCAGAATATAATCTATGAAAACTATGACAAATAAGTCCATGTACTGCTTAAACACCCAGTTCATCAAGTCCATGAAAGCTGCAAGGGCATTAGTAAGACCAAAGGATATGACTAGAAATTTGAAGTGACCATACCGAGTATGAAAAGCTGTCTTTGGGATGTCACATTCTCTAATTTTGAGCTGATGATAGCCTGATCTGACGTCTATCTTGGAGAAATAACTGGCACCCTAAAGTTGGTTAAATAAGTCATCTATTCTAGGAAGCGGATACCTGTTCTTGATCGTGACTTTGTTGAGCTGATGATAATCAATACACATCTAAGAGATCCTTCAACTGATCTTTCAGTTCCTTGAGTTCTGCTGGTGTCATTCTATATGGCAGAATAGAAATAGGCTGAGTACTGGAAGAAGGTCTATGCCAAAGTATATTTCCCTTTTAGGAGAAATGATTGGAAGATCTTTGAGAAAGACATTTGAATATTCATTAACCATTGGGACTGATTCGAGATTGGGAGATTCGTAACTGGAATTCTTTACATGCACGAGATGATACACACACCCCCTTAAAATCATTTTCCCTACCCGAAGGTAGGAAATAAGTTGAACTCTGAAAGATGAAGTATTACCCTTCCACTCTAGGACGGGCTCATTCGAGAACTGAAATTGAACTACCCGAGTCCTGCAGTCGACTGTGGCATAGCAGGAATGAAGCCAATCCATGCTGAGAATGACATCAAAATTAGTCATCTCTAATTCGACTAAATCTGCTGACGTGGATTTCTAAAATATCATAATTGGGTAGTTCCTGTATACCCACCGAGTTATGATGGTTTTACCCACTGGGGTAGAGACTGAAAAGGGCTCTGCTAAAATTTTAGGACTGATTTCAAAATTACCTGCTGTGTACGGAGTATCAAAAGACAAGGATGCGTATGGATCTAGCAAAGCTTAAACATAAATATGGAAAATCTGTAACGTACCACTAACGACATCAGGAGAATTTTCCTAATCCTGTCAAGTCTGAAGAGCATAGAGTTTATTTGGGCGTTGCCCACTAGTAGCACTGGAAGTGGCACCCTGCTAGTTCGGGTGACCGGACTGAGCTGTGGAACAATTTTGCTAACCCTGATAACTGGACCGAGGACAATTTCTGACTCTGTGGTCTGGCTTTCCACATCCAAAATAAACATCACTACCGACTATGTAAACACCCTGGTGGTTTTTACCACAAGTTTGACATAGGGGATTAGTTTGGGAATTGCTGAAACTGCCCTGAGATTTAGAGCCAGGTGCTCTATCTATGAACTTAGGAGCTGGAGCACTGGCTGAAGAATGAACTAGAGTTGATGACTTGGGATAAAACTGGGAATGATTTTCTTCCTCTGATTTGGGCTGAGCAAAACTAAAACTGCCTGATCTTGCTTTCTTATTCTGCCTCTCCTTAGCCTAACCTTTTGCTCCTCTATTTGCTGAGCATGGGTCATGAGCCTGGCTAAAGTCATATCACTATTCAGCATTGCAGATCTACGCTTATTTACAATGCTATCATTTACTCCTGACACGAACTTGGTCATCTTAGCCCTGTTGTCTGCAACCACATGAGGGGCATATCTGGCTAGCTGAGTAAATTTGAGAGAA
>NW_025887657.1:0-3961 GCF_002878395.1 Capsicum annuum
CCCCACCCTGCCCACCCTGCCCACCCCGCCCCTCTTTACGTTTCTCCTCCCCCCGCCTCCCCCCACCAGTTCTCCTCCTCCATTAAACCCACCCCACCTCCGTTGTTTTCTATTTTCCTCCATTAACAACCTCCCATCCCACCTTCAATTTCAATTTTCCTCCACCCCCCCCCCCCCTTTTCCTTCTTCTTCAAACCCCCCCCCCCCCCCCCCCCCCCTCCCCCCTTTTTTTCTTTCTCTTCTTCCAGCCAACCCCTATCCCCACCTCTATTTTGTTTTATTTTTCTTAATTAACATCATTAGAGAAAAATCACAAAAATATCAAATTAAATTTTTTTCTCTATTAAACACCATCTCAACCTTCAATACAACTCTCTTAACGCTTTCAACCACCAAATCCACACTTGAAGATGTAAACATAAATAAAGAATAGAGAAGGAACAATGAACTTTAAAAATAAAACTTACGAAAATTTATTTCAATTTTGTTATACTTCCAACTAAATTAATGAAGCAATTTAATATCTTTAATTTCTTCGTTGGAGAATGTATTAATGGAGAAAAATGAAAAAAAATGGAGGAAAGTGTTGTTGGAGGATGTGTTTGAGGTTGTTAATGGTGGAATTAATTGTTGTAGAAAATGGGTGTTGTTGTTTGTTGATATATTGGAGAAGAAAATGGTGTGGGTTGTGGGGTGTAGGTGTGCGGGGTGGGGGGTGGGGATGAGAGGTGAAGGGGGATGGGGGATATTGAAGAAGAAAGGAGTATTTTCTTTTAATATATATATGTGTGTGTGTGTGTGTGTGTATAATAAGTGGGAAAGGAAGAAGAAAAACCTGTTTTTTAAATAATAAACGCGCTCTTTTTTTTAAAAAAATACCACGTCAGCATTAGGGGTGAAATAAATACACTTTAAAGATGTTAAGGGTGGTAAATAAACGAAAGCTTAGTTTAAGTGATAAAGTGAGTTGGGAGGACAAGTTCAGGGGGGAAATCATGTCTTTTCTCAATTAAAGTTTCATCTTTCATTTTGTAGAATGGCTTTTTCAATTAATATATTAATTATTATTCAGTTTTAAATGAGTTTTTAATAAGCTAAAACTCTTAAAGGTTATTAAATAAAGGACAGCAACAACAACATACCAGTGAAAATTATTAAATAAAGGAAAGCGTAATAAATGGTAGTTAATATAAAGTAATTATTTTAAGAAGTAACTTTCTTTTAATACTTAGCTCATCATAAGTAAAGAAAAATAGAAAATTATCAAAATATTAGTAAAAAGAAATATAGTTAACATTTTTTATCATAAAGAGGTGCCGCATAACTTTGTCTTTGTCTAAAATAAAGGAAAAAAAATTAAATTTATTACCAGCTTCGAAAATTTATTTTTTGATAAGTGATTATTTAGGGTTGAGAGAAGAATCAAGATTCCTCTCTTGGGTAAGAAAATGAAATAAAAAGAGACAACCGACTTCATGAAATCATTGTTATCTTAGCAACACTTTTTATTTTTCTTAAATTGTAAGTTTGAACGATTCTAACCAATAGACAATATAAAGTAGTAATAATCTTTTAAAATGTTTAACAAAAAAATTATAAAATATGAAAACTCAAGAACTACAATTTACATACAATAAATAACTTTCTTATGAATTAAAATGTCGTTTGAAAATTATAAACTAATGTTACATTCCATATTTTATCAAAAGATTTACTAAAGTTGAACAACATAATTACAGAATGATACATAGATACTTTCTCAAGTAACACATGTATACATTTGTCTCATTCCCCTTGCTTTTACTTCAGAAAATAAACATATGATCTAGACATACACAAAAAAGTGAACCTCACAAATGAAAACAAATAGAAAAATAGTTATTCAGATAAATATAATCTTTTGAGAATGTTATATTGTAAATCTATATATAATAACAAAGAAAAATCAAGACAAGGTGATATGACACCTCTCTTTGGCCAAAGATCCTATTTATCCTTTTTCTTATTTTTGGAGATTTTTTCTTTATTTTTTTTAATTCTTTTTTTAAAATCATTTTCATGACTCACATCTCTTTAGGCTCGTAATAAATTACACTCCTAATTAATATTAATAAAATACATAGCTCTAAAACCTTTTATTTCATAACCCCAATTATTTAATTTTGCATTAAAATATTCAATGACAATTTTTTTCTTATGCATACAAATAATTTTTCTCGAAAGAATTTTAAAGAACAATAGTTAGATTCTTGTCATAACAATATTCTACTTCATTTGTATGTCAGTCGAGCCTTTAAAGAGCAAAAAAAAAAACTAATTATTGCATGAAATGAAAAAATTGGACAACCAAATTGTTAACTAGAAGTGTTAGAGCAATTGAAGATGAAATTCAATAAATTGAAAATATAAAAAATAATGCAATGTAAACTATATTTTGGCCGGTAAGATTTTTTTTCTATTGCTCTATGGTATGTCTCTTACCCATAGTGAGGTGAGGACGAAAAACTATCATAGTAGTAATCTTCTTTTTATCGACCAAATTTTTTTTGAATGAAATTAGGATAAAGAGAAATACAACTAGTTAGTGGACTACACATAATATAAAAGAAAGTTGCTCTAGTAAAATAATACATAGCTCTTAAAAGAT
The DNA here is from genome assembly GCF_002878395.1 of Capsicum annuum. Taxonomy (NCBI): domain Eukaryota; kingdom Viridiplantae; phylum Streptophyta; class Magnoliopsida; order Solanales; family Solanaceae; genus Capsicum; species Capsicum annuum. The sequence continues at coordinate 2,648 of NW_025887657.1, forward strand.
AGAAAACTGTAAAAAAAATCATTGATAAATTATATATAGCATAAAAAAATCTACTCTAAAAAAATAAATAGAACTTATAAGAGCGACTTTCGGAATTCATATATTATAGGATCTTCTGCCGCAATCATAAAACTTGACAGAATAAGGAGGACCATCCAATCCTAGTTCATAATACCTATAATGCAAAAAGAAGGCAGAGACTATCAATTCAAGCATCATTGAAAAAAGATCTTGCATGATATAATGAAAAATGACCAAAATACACTTAGAAATATCACTCCGTAAGTGAAAAAATATAGAGAAAAACGTTTACCAAATTTCAGAAATCAAATGCTTTAAAGGCATAGTAATACAAGAAATTAAAATTGCACAGTATATATATTAATAATTAAAGTTATTATTCCATAGTAACAGAAGGTGACAACCTAAAAATAAACATTAAACTCATCTTCTATTTTTCCTCAAAAGAAATACTCTAAAATTTTGCATCCAAGCTAGAGGCAAAATTTATCCTTTCCTATCTGAGACAGAGCAACCGATACGAGGAAGGCATTCTTTAGCTATTTAACTAATGGTGAGGACACTCTAAAACAAAAACAAAAAGGAGGACAAAGTTGTCCCATGTCGTACTGAAATTGACCCTTTCCTCGTTTATTTATAAGAAGAAAAATTATCATTAGTTTAATGCAAAATTAAATAATTGGAGGTTATGACTATGAAAGGTTTTAGAGTTATGAATTTTATTAATATTAATTAAGAGTGTAATTTACTATGAGCATAAAGAGATGTGAGTTATAAAAATGATTTTAAAAATAAAATAATTGAAAAAAATGAAAGAAAAACTTCAAAAAAAGGAGAAAAAAGATAAATAGAATCCTTGGCCAAAGAGTGGTGCCACATCATCTTCTCTTGATTTTTCTTTTATTATTACATATAGATTGATTTCTATTAATAAATTTACACAACTTATGATTATTATTTTTTAAAATCACTCAACTACATTTATCATTAAAAAAGATAACTTCCCTAACCGAGTTTTTTTTGGTTAAACAGGAGATGCATTAACATAAAGGTTAGTATTTAGAGAGATAGAGCCTAGTCAGGCTCTAAAACAAAAACAGATGGGCGATGCCCAGGAGAAGGTATTAGGATCCTTCTCATAGACGTAGTTCCTTCTACATCTCCCCAAACAAATCGAGCTACAAAAAGGGCGGGGGGGGGGGGGGGGGGGGACGAGAAGGTTACAAAAAATACTGTAGTTTTCCAGACATTCCATTTTTTGCTCCAAGTTTAGCCAAAGCATCAACAACGATG
>NW_025887658.1:0-2227 GCF_002878395.1 Capsicum annuum
TCCATTTTTTTTTTCTCTATTTTGTTTCTAGCTTTGTACGTGCATGGAAACTTAGTGTGCATACGCCTATCTATTTTAATCCCTTTTTAATTACACCATAAAACTTTCATAATCCATTAAAAAATAAAAAAAATAAACATTGATAAAATAATATATTGGCATTTTAAAAAAAAAAATGTTACATTTTTTTTATCATCCAAGAATTTTAATGTTTATAATGAACGAAATAATTCACAAAGAACACTAAGCAACCAAGTCACAACATAACAATTGACAATCACTAACAAACTAATTAAGATTACATTTTTTTCTTTGGTTCAATACAATAAATAAATTACAAATAAAAATATAAAACAAAATTTTTTTTTACATAAATATTAAACTTTACATCTTAAATCATGGAATTATTAAAATAACTTTGATCATTATGTGATTCATAATAAAACTTACAAAATAAATACAAAGAATCTCAAGTAGAACCTGTGTGATAAGATAACCAAAAATAAAAATTAAAATGTCGTCATCGAAAAAATCAAACGGGACCAAACTCAAAGAACTCTCCTTTTTTTCTATTGTTTTTCTCTAAATTTTCTAACCTTTGTTTCACATGTTCTTCTACTGCTTTTTTTCAAAATATTTTTAATCTTCTCTTCTTTTCACTTGCTCTCCCTCACTATTTTCCTTGTTTTTTTTCTTATTCTCTTTTTGTTGTCAGTCTCTCTCCATTCCTTTTTTTTTGTTGTTGTTTTTCAATCTCCTTTTTTTCTTCCGTTTCATTTTGGTTTTATTTTCCTCCCATGTATTTGCCTTCTTTCTCGTGTGTGTATTTTTTTTTTCTATTTTTTCAATGTTGTCCCTCTGTGTATTGTCTTGTGTGTGTAATATAGTGTGTAGGAGGGGTTGGGAAGTTGAGGGAGTTAAGGGGTTGAGAGAAATGTGGGGTGGTTGGGTAGTTTAGGATAAGAAGAAATTTCAAATTTTAAGTCTTTTTTTTAAAGACAATAATAATAAATAAAAATAATAAATAAATAAAATAATAATAATAATAATAACTAATTATTTTTTATATTTAAGAAAATACAATAAAAGTTTAGAAATAGTTAAAAATAAATATAATTAAGATAGTACTAAAACTACTAATTTATTTGTTTAAAATTTAAAAAGAAAATATTTTTTAAAATTTTGGTATCATTTTTTTTAAATAGAATAAAATAAAAATAAAATATCTCAAAAATAAAATTTATTTTTTTAACTAAAAATTTATTAAAATAAAATAATAATTTAAATAATATTAGACCAAATATAAATATTTAATAAAAAAAATATATATATTAAACTGGGGGAGGATCAAAATCACGTACGTGTCTACACCAATGCCTTGATTCTTTACTTATTTTTTTTTCTTTTTTTTACCCATGTCTAATTAAAAACGTAACTAAAAATGAGAATTACCATATTTTGAACTAGAAAAGCACTTGAAATTTAATGAAAAAAATAAAATCCAAGAAAAGAGTGGAAAAATAAAATTTATAATGAAATATAAGGAAATAATAACGTTATGTGGAGAAACAGCAATAAATTATTTATTTTATTTCCACGCAAAGGGCAAGAATTATTTATTTTATTTCAACGCCTTTGTATAAATATAGCTAGTTAGTTTGGTATTTTCTTTACTTTTTGTACTAACAATTTCAAAGTTTCCTTTCTTGAAGTTGAATTTTCGTAGGGGGTGTTTTTTTTCCTTTGGTAATTTCCTCCAAATATGGTAATTTTTATTTTTAGTACTCCATAATTTTACAGAATTAGCACTAGTAAAATAAGGAAAAAATAAATAAATTAGTGTCTATATAAACAATGTAGAAGTATTATATGCATATAGCAAATTGAACTAAATATTAATGTAAGTTTCTTTTCACGTTGAATTGATTAGTTCGTTAAGCTTTTTTCTTTAAGCCTTACAATAATGTTACTCTTCTAATTTGTTCATTAATTCCTCGTTTTTACATCCACGTTAATTTACAATTATACTTTTCTCTTTTTTGGTTTATTGATTCTCATACATCGAATATATTTGTTACATAAATGTAGTTTCAAAAGAGAGTGTTATTTGAATGTCGTAGCGAAAGAGCTACTTTTACTAAGTTCGATTTGATATTTTGCTTTAAATTTTCATTAACTTCGTTACTTCTCCATCCAGCAGTGGTTGATCGAAGCGAGTTTGATTTTT
>NW_025887659.1:0-11945 GCF_002878395.1 Capsicum annuum
ATCTTCTTCATAACCCCCATCCCCCCCCCCCTCCCGTCCACCCCCACCCCTGCACACACCCCGTCCACCCCAATCCACCCCCACACTTCCACACCTGCACACACCCTCATCCACCTCCGTCCATCCTTCACAGCCACACCTGCAGACACACGTCATATTTTTTGATAAATTTTCGCCGAAAAACTCCATTACCACCATAAAAAAAATATCATAAAATAGTGATAAAAAAACTCAACCACCTCGTAAATTTGATCAAATCAACACTAACTTCTCTAAAATCAACAACCAAATAGGGGAATGAAAGAGGAGAAATTGGAAGTAGGGGTGTGATTTGGTAATTGGAGAAGTAATTGGGGTTAGATTTTGAAGGGGGAGGGTGCTTTTGGTGGTTGTTGGCGGGTTTGGGAGGAGATTAGGATAGGGTGGGATGGCGGGTGGGGGGGGGGGGGGGTTAGAAGAAGAAGGAGAAAAATTTTTCTTTTTATTTTGTTATATATATATATATATATATGTATATATATATATATATATTAGTATTTTTTTTTAAAATTACTATTCACACATTTTTTTTAAATTCCACGTCAGCATAAGGTGTTAAAATAATTCAGTTGAAAGATGTTAAGAGGGGTAAATAATTATTCGTAAAGTTTAAGTGCTAAAGTGAGTTGGGAGGACAAGTTTATAGGGGTTTTGATGTATTATCTCTTCATAAAACAATATCAATACTCTTTAATAAAATCCTGCATGCAAATAGGAATGACTCACATAGCTTAAATAAGTCTAGAATATAAAACTCATAAATCATGAATAGTGAAACATGTAACACAAATCTCGTGAGTCATTGTACTTAACTTTAAAATCTATACTCTCCTCTTATTCTCAGTACTTGAAGGCTAAAGAAAGCTTTAAACAATACTTTCAAACTCATGCTTTTATCTTATGGAGAGTAAAACTTAAGGACTCAGAACTTTTAGGAACTTTTAACACTTGGGAACTCTAGAACTCTTTTAGACTCGGGACACTTGGAACTCGGGAGTTTCTTCTAACCGACATAAACCATGTGAGCTACATGGAGTCCAACGTCTTGCGCACGTTGGGGAGAGCTGTTCTATCCTTGCCATCGGAGTAGAACCTCATCTTTAGTGATCACTATCTCGGCCTCGATCCCATAAATCTCGAACCTACGATGGCACGTAGTTCTAGGATATGAGACTTGGGAATCATACCCAACACAGTGCTAAATACTACTCCCATACTTAGCTCAGAACTCTTAGGATATCCATCTCAAAATAATTCAAGGGTCTATAATGAAGACCAAAATATATTTCTATTTGCTTTAAATCATACTCAATGTGGATTCCAACTCTATTATGACCAAAAGGCCAAATCTTTCTAAATAATATCAAAGTACTCAATTTATGGGTGCTTATAGCACCAAAGTTCATAAAATTGCAAATCTCAAGTAGGGCTTTGTGACCCATAATTCCATCTCAAGTTAAGACTCATCAAAATGCATACTAGATGTCATAAAGAGTCATAAATCATATAGAAATCTGGAATTTTCAGTATTATGCCTTAAAATATCAATGTACTCATGTATTTCAATTTCTAGAACATTGGAACTATTAAAATCTCAAGGAATAACAATATAGGGTATAAACCCATACTTCAATTTCATAAGACAGCATGTAAAATCATATATTCTTGTAATCAAAATAACTTTTGGGCACAAGGACGAAAGAAGTGTCCTTGTTCCAACCCCACATACTTTAGATTATGACTTGTGGATGGAGAAGTTTGCTTGAGACTCTCTTTTCGTACTTTGAGTAAGGGTTCTTAGAACTTTTGTCCTGGGAACCTCAACTCTTAGCTCAATTTGTAAAATCTATGGTGGGATCTTGCAGTTCTTGGAGAAGGAATTTGTTCTTGTTCTTGAGGGAGAAATCCTAGCTTTGAGATGTTTGGATGAATAATGAAGCCCTCATCTTTGTTCTGGATATATATGAGTGTTAAAAGACCAAAAAGTCCTTTTTAAAAATGACTTAAAATTACTAATCAGGATATGCGACGGTGGGGTGCGATAGTTTGTCGAGGGCCCGACGGTCTATTGGTCCTGACCGTCGCACCTGGGCCAGAACTGAGTTCTCTGTCTTGTCTGCGATGGTGGGGTGCGGTGTTTTGTTTCTAGATTGATGGTCCTTTGGACCTTTCCATTGCACTTAACCAAAATTAGGTCCTACTGCCTTCCCTGCGATGGTTTGGGCGATGGTCCATCGCAAGCTCTACGGTCTGTCGGCCCTCTCCGTTGCACCTGGGCAATTTTACTGCTCTCTGTAAAATGGCCATATCTTTATCTTTCAATGTTGAATTTTGATGAGATAGGTATCATTGGAAAGATAATTCAATTTCCCACACGATAGGAAGTCATTTTTAGAAAAATTTGACAAGGTTTAAATCCTAATCACTTTGAAGTCACTCCTTAATCTGTTAGGGTTGGAATTACACTTTACTTGACACGCTCTAAAGGCTCAGACTATGAGGGAACTCTACGGGGTCTTACATGTTATCAGTATTCAGACTCAGTAATCAGTATCATCATGAATTCAGTTACAGTTATTTATTCATGCATGTATATCACGTTTATGTTATACAGTCGGTTAGCATAGTTCATGTATATAAACCTTACATTCAGCCTACCTCACATGTATATCAGTACATTAAATCGTACTAACGCATGTGCCCTATGGTGTCTTATACCATAGGTTTAGAAGCACGAGCACCAGAGCTTCAGTAGCATTCCAGTCTCAGCAGTCAGAGTTAGCAGTGAGTCCTAATTCTTCAAGGATATGATCATTACTTTATTATTTCATTACCTGGTTTATTTCAGTAGTTGGAGTTAGTTGGGGATATGTCCCATCAACTCCTTATTTAGATAGTTCAGTCAGTTAGAGGCTTTTTAGACTACAGTATGTTCAGATAGTTTATTTCAGTTCATTTTTGGTATTGATATACCGTACTCTTAGATATTATGTTTTATCCGTTTTGAACGTTATAACATGTTTCAGTCTATTATTTTCGCATTTTACATGATTTTATATAGTATACAGGTACAAATATCAGTCATGGGTTAGCTTATGGTCCTTCGGGGTCATGAGCATCGTGTAGCATTTCGGGTACCAGATTCAGTACGTTACAAACTTGGTATCAGAGCCTAAGGTTCAATAGAGTCCTAGGAAGTCTGAAAGCCGCATCTAGTAAAGTCTTGTACATAGGTGTGTTGTGCGACATAATTTTGTACAAGAGGCTATAAGATGTTTAGGAACAGTTTCCTATTTTCCAGTATTCTTGTAGTGCCTGTGAGCATAATCTCATGTTAATCTCTCAGTTTAATTCCTTTCTCTTCTATTTATAGAACATGCCTCCTAAGAAAAGAACTGGGAATCAGTCAGCCCTAAGATCCTTTGGGCGAGCATGTCTCTCATGCAGAGTTCAGAGCTGTATTCACAACTCTTGCTTAGTCAGTTACTGCTTAGAATGAACGACCAACTGTCATTTCGGCCAACCCAGTGGCCAATTCAGCTGCAGCCATCGACGCGCCGCGTCGCTTGTAGCATCGGCACATAATTTTTTCTTTGTCATTAAATGACCACGTCCTCAAGGGCAAAAGGGTTAATTTCCCCCTCAACATAAGTCACAAACACATAATTCATCCCTATTTCACCCAAATTATAGTGGTTTCTCTCTCAAATCTATCAAGAACAATCTTAGTTTTCTAATTAAGGATCCAATTTCAAGAATTTAACTGTTAGTTTTCAAGAATCTTCCATCCAAGGTATGCATAGTGTTGATTTATGGATTCCTTTTATCCATGAAGTTCAAGAATCAAGTTTAAAATCATGTATTATGAATATTTTGTTGTGGGTTGATTATGTTCATGAGATTTTGATTATATGGTTTAAGGGTGGAATCTCTATGTATTTTTCATAAAACCACGTTAGTATGCAAGTTGAAATCCATAAATGGAGTTGTTCATAATGTGTAACTTGATGATTACACCTATGCCCTAAGTTGTGCATGTAAAGTGTTTGATAAAATGCCTAAGAGGATAGAAACTGTGTATTATAGCTTAATTGTAACCCGTATGATAAATGCATGTCTTACCCTTATGTTTAAATGACTCCCATGCTATTGATGTGCAATGTAGATGTTTGTTGGAATGCTCATGATTTTAGAGTAAGAAATTATGATATTATTATATGCATTCCTACCATGTACAAGTTTATGATAACCATGTGCTTCATGGAATCCCCAACTTATTATATTATGGATTGTTGATGTTGTTCATGTATTTAAGAATGTCATGCCTTGTCAGTTTCCTTCTATCGAGTCCTGGGGGTACTTGTACCCACAACTTAGATTTGTGCCTAGAGCCAGTGTCATGTTTTCAAAATACTCTCAGTCAATCCATGGTCAATAAAACTCAGTCAGTCATGTGACTCAGGAAAGCTCAGTAATTCAGTAATCTCAGTAGTATTTCGTCAGTCAACGAAACTCAGTTAACTCAGTCCAGTTTAGTTTAGTTAATAATGTTCAGTGTCTATTCATATGGGAGTAGGATTTAGCACCGAGTGAACCCAAAGATGGGAACTCACCTGCTAGTAGAGGGTGTGATTCTTAGAAGCAATCCTTGCATTCCAGAACTACGTAGCCAGCGTAGCTTGAGATATCTAACTTGCTAGTTTAGGGTTGATGAGGTGGCTTACCTTCCAGTTGAGGGTTCTCACTATTCTCATTTGAGTACCTACCAGTTGAGGGTCACTCACAGCTTGTCCTTACCGGTGGCGCAGTATTGACACCCTTCTAATTGGGGTTATAGATGGATCCCAACTCAGCTATTTTGCTTTATTTGGGGTATGTAGGTTAGATGACTACTTCCCATAGTTACAGTTTTAGTCTCAGTCTCAGTAATAGAACTCAGATAGTTCTACAGAACTCAGGACTGTCAGATACAATCAACTCAGAACAGTACAGAACTCAGCTAGTTCCATCAGAACCTAAACTGTCAGATACAGTGGCTCAGTAGCAGTTATCAGTAATTCATGTTATCAGTATTTAGGCTTAGTAATCAGTATAATTATGAATTCAATTATAGTTATTTATTCATACATGTATTCTCATAATCATGTTATACAGTCGGTTAGCATAGTTAATGCATATAAACCCTTGCATTAAACCTAAATCACATGCATACCAGTATATTTAATCGTACTAACACATTTGCGCTTTGGTGTCTTATACCATAAGTTTAGAAGCATGAGCTCCAGAGCATTAGTAGCATTCTAGTCTCAGCAGTCAGAGTTAGCAGTGAGTCCTCATCCTTCGAGGACATGATCATTATTTTTTTATTTTATTACCTAGTTTATTTCAGTAGTTGGAGTTAGATGGGGACATGTCACATCAACTCCTTATTCAGACAGTTCAGTCAGTTAGAGGCTTTTCAGAATATAGTATGTTCAGATAGTTTATTTTAGTTTATATTTTGGTATTGATATACCGTACTCTCAGATTTTATGTTTTATCCATTTTGAACCTTATGACATATTTCAGTCTATTATTTCCATATTTTACACAATGTTATACGGTATACAGGTATAGATATCAGTCATGGATTGACTTATGGTCCTTCGGGGTCATACGTACCGTGTAGTATTTCGAGTGACAGATTCAGGGAGTTACAAACTTGGTATCAGAGCCTAAGGTTCAATAGTGTCCTAGGAAGTCTGAAAGCCACATCTATTAGAGTCTTGTACATGGGTGTGTTGTGCGCCATACTTATGTGCATGAGACTATAAGATGTTTAGGAATAGTTTCCTATTTTTCAGTATTTATGTCATGTCGGTGAGCATAATCTCATGTTAATCTCTCAGTTTAATCCCTTTCTCTTCCATTTATAGAACATGCCTCCCAAGAAGAGAACTGGGAATTAGTCAGCCCCTCAGCCCGAAGATCCTTTGGGCGAGCATGTCTCTCATGAAGAGTTCAGAGCGGCATTAACTAATCTTGCTCAATCAGTTGCTACTTAGAATGAATGACTAATTATCGTTCCGGCCAACCCAATGGCTAATGCAACTGCAAACAGGATTAGAGACTTCACTCGAATGAATCCTCCATCCTTCATTAATTTTAAGACTGACGAGGACCCTCACGAATTCCTTGACCAGGTTTAGAAGGTTACAAACATCATGGGGGTGTCAGCTGTTGAGAGTGCTGAGCTAGCTGCATATCATTTACAGGATGTTGCTCACATATGGTTCAAATAGTGGAAAGCACAGAGGGTTGTAGATGCAAGGCCCAATGAGTGGGAGGAGTTTGTCATTGCATTCTTAGATAGATTCTTTCCTCAAGAGCTGAGAAAAGCTAAGGTGTTAGAATTTATCAACCTCAGAAAGGGCAGCATGATGGTGAAAGAGTATTCTTTTAAGTTTACTCAACTAGCTAAATATTCTCCCTAAGTCAGAGGGAGGAAACCGTTCTCAATTTTGTCCTAAGTCACCAGTTCCATCTCCTTCTTCATCCAGTGCTCCTGATCCTAAGTTCAGGGATGGTAATAGAGATAGGGCGTTAGGCTCTAAGTCTCTAGGTAGCGTTAGCAATGCCCGAACTAATCCTCTTTGGCAGACTTGTGGCAAACACCATCAGGTTATTTGCAGAGCTGACAGCGATATTTGTTTTAGATATGGCAAGTGACGCCACAAAGTCAGAGATTGTCCTCAGATAGGTTCCCAGAGTCAGCAGAACCATTCCTCAGCTCAGTCTGGTCGCCCAAATCAGTAGGGTGCTACTTCCAGTGCTACAAGTGGGAAACGCCTAAACAAAATTTATGCTCTCCAGTCCCGGCAAGATCAGAAAAATTCTCCTAATGTGGTTACTAGTACATTACAGATCTTTCACTTACATGTTTATGCTTTGCTAGATCCATGAGATTTCTTTTCTTTTGTTACTCCTTTTATAGCTGTTGATTTTAGAGTCAGTCCTGAGATTCTAGCAGAGCCCTTCTCAGTCTTTACCCTAGTGGGAAAAACCATCATAGCTCAATGGGTATACAATAACTGTCTGGGTATGATATTTCAGAAATTCACCTCAACAGACTTAGTCGAATTGGAGATGATCGATTTTGCATCATTCTCGGCATGGATTGGCTTCATTACTGTTATGCCACAGTCGACTATAGAAATAAAATAGTTCTATTTCAATTTCTGAATGAACCCGTCCTAGAGTGGAAAGGTAGTGTATCTATTTTTAGAGATTATCTTATTTCCTACCTTTGGGCAGAAAAAATGATATCTAAGGGATGTGTCTATCACCTTGTTCATGTTAAGGACTCTAGTTCCAAAAATCCCAGCCTTGAATCAGTCCCAGTTGAGAATGAATATTCAGATTTCTTTCTCAAAAATCTTCAGGAATTCCTCGTAAAAGGGAAATAGACTTCGGCATTGATCTTCTTCCAGGTAGTCAGCCTATTCTATCTTTCCATATAGAATGGCACTAGCAGAACTCAAAGAACTAAAAGAATAGTTGAAGGATCTTCTGGAAAAGAAATTCATCAGGCCAGTATATCCCTGTGAGGTGCACCAGTCTTATTCCTGCGAAAGAAAGACGGTTCTCATAGAATGTGCATTAATTACCGTCAGCTCAATAAAGTTATGGTCAAGAACAAGTATCCACTCCCCAAAATTGATGACTTGTTTGACCAACTTCAGGGTGCTAACTATTTCTCTAAGAAAGACCTTAGATCAAGTCATCATCAGCTTAGAGTCAGAGAATGTGACATTCCAAAAATAGCCTTCCGTACTCAGTTTGGTCACTTCGAATTTTTAGTCATGTCCTTTGGACTTACCAACGCCCCAGCAAGTTTCATGGACTTGATGAACCATGTGTTTAAGCAGTACTTAGATATGTTTGTCATAGTCTTCATAGATGATATCCTTGTCTATTCTCATAGTGAGAGTGATTATGCAAACCATCTCAGAATCGTGCTCCAGACTCTCAGAGATCATTAGTTGTTCGCCAAATCCAGTAAGTACAAATTTTGGCTAAGGCCAGTAGCATTCCTTGGTTATATCAGTTTTGGCGATAGCATTAGGGTTGATCCTCAAAATACCAAAGTAGTGCGAAACTGGCCCAGACCTGTCTCTCCATTAGATATCTGGAGTTTCTTGGGTTTGGCTTGCTATTACAGATGGTTTGTTGAGGGATTTTATTCTATTGCATCCCCTATGTCCAGATTGACTCTGAATAAAGTTAAGTTTTAGTGGTCAGATCCATGCAAGAAGAGTTTTCAGTGATTGAAGACTCGACTCACCTCAGCTCTAATTTTGGCTCTTCCAGATGGTTGAGATGGCTTTGTAGTGTATTGTGATACATCTAGAGTAGGTTTAGGCTATGTCTTCAAGCAGTATGGTAAGGTCATAGCCTACGCCTCCAGACAACTTAAACCCTACGAGAAGTATTATCTGACTCATGATCTTGAGTTAGCCGCCGTAGTATTTGCCTTAAAGATTTTGAGGCATTACTCTTATGGGGTGCATGTAGATGTGTTCACAGATCATAAGAGCCTTTAGTATGTCTTTTGTCAGAAAGATCTCAATATTTGTCAGAGAAAGTGGTTAAAGCTTTTAAAATATTACGACATGAGTGTCCTTTATCATCTGGACAAGGCCAACGTTGTGGCTGATGCTCCCAGTAGACTGTCTATGGGTAATGTTGCTCATGTTGAGGATAGTAAGAAGAAGCTAGCTTAGGAAGTCCATCAGTTTTCTAGACTAGGTGTTCACTTAGTCGATACAGAATAGGGTGATATATGGGTTCAGAGTAGTTAAGAATCATCTCTAGTTTTTGAGGTGAAAGAAAACCAAGATAGAGATCCCAGTTAGTCAAGTTAAAAGAGTCAGTCAAGGATCAAAAGATTGAGGGTTTCTCCTAAGGGGGAGATAATGTTTTGCATTATTAGGGTCGTTTGTGTGTTCCAGGTGTAGATGACTTAAGGCAATGAATTCTTCCAGAAGCGCATGGTGCGCACTACTCTATTTATCCAGGGGCCACATATACCGTGTCTTGCGGGAGATCTATTGATGGAGTGGGATGAAGAGAGATGTTGTAGAGTTTATGGCTAAGTGCTCAACATGTCAGTAAGTTAAGATTGAGCATCAGAAGCCTAGTGGGTCCATGCAGGAGGTTAATATTCCCACTTGGAAGTGGCAAGAAGTGAACATGGACTTTGTGATGGGCTTGCCTTGTACTCATCATCAACATGATTCAGTTTGGTTCATTGTATACAGAATGACCAAATCAACTCATTTCCTTCCAGTCCATCCTCTTATTCAGTCAAGGATTACGCCAAACTCTACATTAGAGAGTTGATCAGATTGCACGGTTTTCTGTTATTTATTATCTAAGAAAGGGGTACCCAGTTTACCTCTCATTTTTGGAAAGCGTTCCAAAAGGGTCTTGGTACCAAAGTTTATCTCAGTACAACCTTTCATCCTTAGATAGATGGTCAAGGAGAAAAGACCATTTAGACTTTAGAAGATATGCTAAGGGCTTGGGCAATTGATTTTAAGGGTAGTTGGGATGACCACTTGCCTTTGTTTGAGTTTGCATACAACAATAGCTATCATTCTATTATTCGGATGACTCCATTCGAAGCTCTCTATAGTAGAACATACAGATCTCCAGTTTCTTGGTTCAAAGTTAGTGAGGCTTCAGTTATAAGGCCTGACTTAGTATTTGGTGCCTTAGAAAAAGTCCAATTGATCAGAGAAAGACTCTGGGCTGCCCAGAGCCGACAAAAGTCTTATGCAGATGTGCATAGAAAGGATCTCAAGTTTGATATTGGTGATTATGTTTATCTCATGATCTCTCCTATGAAGAGAGTGAAGCAGTTCAGTAAAAAGGAAAAACTCAGTCCCCGATATATCGGTCCTTTCATAATTCTCAGTCGCTTCGGCAAGGTAGCTTATGAGCTCGAGTTGCCTTCAGATCTAGCCTCAGTTCATCCAGCCTTTCATGTATCTTTGCTCAAGAAGTGAATAGGTGACCCACCAGTTGTAGCCCCTATTCAGAGCATAGATGGTCAGAACTACCTCTCTTATGAAGATATTCCAATCAAAATTCTTATCTATCAGACTGGTAGACTGAGTAACAAAAAAGTCCCTCTAGTCAAGGTTCTTTGGCGGAATCAGTCCGTTGAGGGAGCTACTTGGGAAGCAGAAGCTGGCATGTGAACCAAGTACCCTCACCCCTTTTCTGCTAACTCAGATCTAGATCAAGGTAATAGTTCTCCTTAAGATTTTAAGTTTTATGTTCAGATTTTTGTTACAACTTGGTATCAAGTTCATGTTCAAAATTCCATTTTAAACTTGGTATTAAATACCATTGCATATTCAGTCATGAATTCATGTATCAGTTCAACCATATAATTATGCATCAGATATGCATTCTCATTGTGAGAAACTCAGTTCATCAGAACACTCAGTCATGCATCCATAAATCAGTTACACATGTATCAGATATGCATGCTCAGTATGGTGTATTCAGTTATCATCCATGTCAGTCATGGAATTATGTTTCAGTTGCTCATGTTCAGTATTTACGTTAGTTTATCTTTTCTCCTCTCTCAGTCAGTCTCATTTGAGGACAAATATTCTCAAGGGGGAGATATTGTAAGACCCCGCAAAAATTCTAAGCTTAATTCAGTCCTTTAAGTTTATCAAGGGGTCCCATACTTAAAAAACTCTAACCAAGTTCCTAGACTTAGCCTATTTTGGCCTTAAAAAGTTGGCAATCTCATTTCGCCATCTTAATGGCCTCTAATGGCCCGTATTTTCATTAATTCATGATCAGAAAGGTCAATAGGTGTTCCCGGAAGTATTTCAGATTTTTCAAAACATGTTTAGATCATGTTTGGAGTCCCAAAATAGTGGACCAATGCGATCTTGGCGTGCCGTGTCGCCAATCGCATTGGTCAATATTTGTGCAGGCTGCCAGAGCTAAATATCTTGAGGCTCGACGCAATCATGGTGCGACGCGTTGAGTATCGCATCGCAGCTATCGACGCACCACGTCGTTTGTAGCGTCGACACCTAAATTTTTCTTTGTCATTAAATGACGATGTTCTCAAGGGCAAAAGGGTCAATTTCCTACCCCTATATAAGTCATAAATACGTAATTCAACCCTATTTCACCCAAATTATAGTGGTTTCTCTCTCAAATCTATCAAGAACAAGCTTAATGTTTCCAATTGAGGATCCAATTTTAAGAATTTCACCGTTAGTTTTCAAGAATCTTCCATCCAAGGTATGCATGGTATTGATTTATGTATCTCTTACATCCATGAAGTTCAAGAATCAAGTTTTAAATCATGTATTATGAATATTTTGTTGTGGGTCCGGGACTTCACCCGAATGAATCCTCCATCCTTTTTCGGGTCTAATACTGACGAGGACTCTCAAGAATTCCTTGACCAGGTTCAGAAGGTTACAGACCTCATGGGGATGTCAGCTATTGAGAGTGCTGAGCTAGCTGCATATCAGTTACAGGATGTTGCTCACATATGGTTCAAAGAATGGAAAGCAGAGAGGGCTGTAGATGTATGGCCCAATGAGTGGGAGGAGTTTGTCAACACATTCTTAGATAGATTCTTTCCCCAAGAGCTGAGAAAAGCTAAGGTGTTATAATTTATCAACCTCAGGAAGGGCAACACAACGGTGAAAGAGTATTCTCTTAAGTTTACTCAACTAGCCAGATATGGTCCCCATATAGATGAATAGTGACGTGAACATAGCCAGGATTATGACTTATGCTCAGCAGATAGAAGAGAAAGAAATTAAGATGAGGGAAAAGTAGATTAAGAAAGCAAGGATAGGTAGTTTCAACTTTGTTTAGCC
>NW_025887660.1:0-1145 GCF_002878395.1 Capsicum annuum
CCTTATATTAGTAAACAACCTTATAAGGTTGTTTACTTAACGGTGGCCGTTAAGTTTTACGTATAGATTAGGCTTTAATCGGTGGCCATATAGATTAGCAGGTTGGTCTCACAAATAAAACTATAACCTTTATGCAACAGGAAGAGAATACACATGGTCTCAACAAATCTTCAAATGTAAGATCTAGTACTTTCAACTCCAGAAACAAAGTGGAAAACAAAATAGTGCTAACTCGGGGTCTTCTACTCGTCTAAGAGCACTTTCAACTTCAGAGTCATCAGTGTGATTGCGAAACCAATCCTGAAAATAATGATAAATGTTATGTCTAAAGAATTAAAGAAATCTAAACAACAAAATTTCTTATAAGACAAAAGATTTTACCCTCAGGCGACCAACAAAAATATGAATGACAGAACCACCAGCTTGAGCACCAGCAGCAGCGTGACAAAAGCTAAGAAGTCGAGAAAAAAGTTTCTAATAGACTTAGGTTAGTAAAGTAAATTCCAAGCATTCACCCGAAAGATATATTGCATTTGGACTTTGAATGAAATTGGAAGTGCCAAGGTTTTGATCGTTTTTACTGCTGTTCTTAGCTTTGGATCTAGTGGCAGCTGTAAATGAAAAAGTGTTAGTGCCTGTTGACCCCGTTAGAGAAAAAAGCTGCTAAGCAACCTCTGGTGCGACTTGTAGGGGATTGAATTTCACTTTTATCAATTGCTGAATCAGTTAACTCACTGGAAGTATGAGAATTTGATTCCGACTCAGCACATGCTGGTTCTGAAGGGGAACATTCTGTTTCCGTTTTCGTTGATGGATCAGTGCCTTCAGAATCTGTTGCATGATCAAGAAAAAAAGTTACAGAACATTCAAGAGAACCAAATAATGCATTGTTGCCCGCCCCTTCCTATCATAGATCATCAGAAATGCAGCAGATACAACAATCTGCACCATGTTTTCACATTGACTTTGTAAGTTTTCTGAATCCATTTTGCTTCTAGCCTCTTTATATATTTCTAGCTCTCTCGTCAAATGACTTGAGAGCCTTCTTATCAGTATCTACATCTTAAGTGTACCAAATTCTGAAATCCCCCATCATATGGATTTTTAAAAAGAATAGTAGTGAAGGATCAACTATCGATATAAGG
>NW_025887661.1:0-7873 GCF_002878395.1 Capsicum annuum
ATCTGGTTACTCGAACAAGATCCATGTGCTATTAATGACTCCAAAACGTTTCATTGATATACCAATAAGTTCCTACTTCATTGTTATGGCATTGATGACTCCAAAACACTTTATTAATGTGACAATGAGTTCTTACTTTATTGTTATTGCATTGATGGTCTATTTATATGTCTCTTATTGATGTATCATTATTTTAAAGTATCAAAAATATAGTGGCGACCGAAATAACAATCTCAAAGATTTATTGAACTAAGTGATGGAAGTTCTCTCTTATCGGGTGGTATCCCAGGGGCATAAGCCTATCATGGGTCGATCCCTAGTTATGTGTTTATGGGTGGTATCCCAGGGGCATAAGCCTAGCATGGGTCGAT
Source organism: Capsicum annuum (assembly GCF_002878395.1). Classification (NCBI taxonomy): domain Eukaryota; kingdom Viridiplantae; phylum Streptophyta; class Magnoliopsida; order Solanales; family Solanaceae; genus Capsicum; species Capsicum annuum. Next base: position 372 of record NW_025887661.1, read on the forward strand.
CCCAATTGATATGTACTGGAGGCAGCCTAATGGTCACAGTACAGTACAGTAATGATTACAAAGATGATAAGAATGAAGGTAAAGTGATTGAATAAATACAATGTACAGGTTGTCACAAGTTCTAGTAAGTGTGGTCCACTCCTATTACGATTTATTCACTTGTTTCTGATTTCTATTGAGCTCCTATATCATATGTGATTATCTACAGCTTTACATACTCAGTACATATTTCGTACTGACGTCCCCCATGGGGGACCTACATTTCATACTGCAGGCACAGGTACCTCAGCTCATACATTGCACAAGTAGGAGCCAGGATATCTAGCTGCTTTTGGTGAGCTCCAGTTTGCTTCGGGGCTTTCCGTGTTATATCCATTCACTTTTGGTATTGTATAGAAGTTAGTTATATGGCGGGGTGTGTCCCGACCTTAGTTAAACTCTGTGTATTATCTAGAGGCTTTGTAGACCTAATGTACAGTCAAGGTGGTGTTTTGTTAATAGACATGATGGCTCCAACGGCCAAGTATTGTATATACATATATATGTGTGCTCGAGTTTATACAGGTGATTATTTCCTTTTATATGCGACATGATGCTGTCTGAATTTCGGGTTGTCATAGAGGTATGCATAGAAAGTATAAGGTTATGAAATGGTTCTCCCGTACCTCCTCGGTTACGGGTGCCAATCCGCCCCAATAGGATTTGAGGCGTGACAAAAGTGGTATCAGAGAAGTTCGTCCTAGTGAGTCTACAAATCCGTGTCTATGTAGAGTCTTGTTTATCGGTGTGTCGTGCACCGCATCGATAAACAGGAGGGTATGGACATTTAGGAATTGTTGCTTTTCTTTATGTCTTAGATCGTGCGATAGAGCCTATATTGTATATGAAGTCATAGTTGACCACTGAATCTGTTTGTTTCTCTTATTATAGTAATGATGCCGGTTACCAGAAGCAAGAATACCGGTAAGTAAGTTGATGTGGCTGCCGGAGAGGGGACTAGTAAGTCACCCACTATACCAGCTAATCAAAGTGAGGCTCCAGCTGAGCATACATCAGAAACTTCCTCTAGTCTGGAAGAAATAAGGGAGAGGAGAACTATATCCCCAGAGTCACCTATTAATGCTGTTGATCAAGATTTTAGAAATGCAGTACAACTTTTGACTCGTATAGTTGCTGGGCAAGCTCAAGGGCAAGCCATTCCTACTACGGGTTCTAGTGGTACAGATAGGGCGGCTAGCCTTCGAACACAGGATTTTCTTAAGATGAATCCTCCCACTTTTACTGGATCAGATCTTAACGAGGACCCACAGGACTTTATTGATCAAATTCAAAGGGCCTTAGATGTTATGCATGTAACGGGTAGAGAGACAGTGCAGTTAGCGGCGTATAGATTTAAAGGGGAGGCTATATATTGGTATGAAGACTGGAAACGATCTAGGAGTATTGATGCACCCCCAGCTACTTGGAAAGAGTTCAAAGAGGCATTTCTTGATCATTATCTTTCATTCGAGATTCGTCAGGCCCGTGTAGATCAGTTTTTAAATCTTCGTCAGGGGAATATGAGCGTAAGGGAGTACAGTCTCCAATTTAATTCCTTGTCAAGATATGCTCCTAATGTTGTAGCTACTATGGATGACAGAGTTCATCAATATATGGATAGGCTAGATCCATATCTGGTTAGAGATTGTACTATTGCCGCTTTGAACAAAGATATGGACATAGCGAGGATCCAAGCTTTTGCACAGAAAATGGAAGATCAGAGACAGAGGAGAAGAACACAGGAATCAGAAAGAGGATATTCCAAGAGGGCCAGATCTACAGGGCAGTTCATGGCATCCCAAGGAGGGTTCAGGCCACAGTTTTCTGCTAGACCACCTAGGCCATTATCTTCTTATTCTGCAGCTAGTGCCTCACCACAGTTCCAAGGGTCCAGAGGAAATCAATTTTTGCACAGAAGTAAGAGTCAGAGTTCGCGGACAGTAGGGTACCAAGGGCAAGGGAATATGAGCCAATCGAGACCTCCTCGAGAGCCATGCAATAAATGTGGAAGGTATCATTTGGGCGCATGTCGGCTGGGGACCAATGTCTGCTTTTGGTACGGTATGTTGGGGCATATGACGAGAGAATGCCCATGAAGGGGCATAGGGGGTATGGCACAACCTACGGGGTCATTTGTTGCATCATCATCATCAATGCCTTATTCAGAAAGGGGTGCACAACCAATGGGTCGTGTTAGAGGTGATAGAGGAGCCACGAGTTCTAGCGGGGCTCAAAATCGTACGTATGCTCTAGCGGATCGACAGAATTTAGAGGCTTACCCAGATGTGGTTACGGGTACGTTGTCTATCTTTTCATTCGATTTATATGCCTTAATTAATCCCGGTTATACATTATCTTATGTTACTCCATTGGTTGCTGGAAAGTTCGAAAGAATACCCAAACTGTTAGTTAAGCCATTTGAAGTGTCCACACCACTTGGGGAATCTATTATAGCTAGAAGGGTTTATCGAAACTGCATAGTAACTGTTTGTGGTCGTGATACGATGGTTGATCTTGTGGAGTTAGAAATGGTAGATTTTGATGTTATAATGGGTATGGACTTGTTGGCGTCTTGTTATGCCACAATTAATTGCTGCACGAAAAAGGTATATTTCCATTTTCCAAATGAATCAGTCCTTGAATGGAAAGGTAAAATTAGCGCGCCAAGAGGTAGATTTATTTCTTATTTTAAGGCAAGAAGAATGATTTCCAAGGGATACATATATCATTTAGTTAGAGTAAGGGATATAGAAGTGGATCCACCAACTCTTCACGCTGTTCCGGTGGTAAATGAATTTTTTGATGTATTTCCTAAAGATCTTCCAGGTTTGCCTCCTGAATGAGAAGTAGAGTTTGGTATTGATGTAATACCAGGCACCCAACCAATCTCCATTCCTCCGTATAGAATGGCCCCAGCAGAATTACGAGAATTGAAAGAGCAATTGAAAGATTTGCTAGAGAAGGGATTCATAAGGCCTAGTATGTCCCCCTGGGGAGCACCAGTGTTATTTGTGCGCAAAAAGGATGGCTCGCTGAGGATGTGTATTGATTATCGGCAATTGAATAAGGTGACTATTAAGAATAAATATCCTCTCCCAAGAATTGATGATTTATTTGATCAGTTACAGGGCACCAAGTGCTTTTCTAAGATTGATTGGAGGTCAGGTTACCACCAAGTGAGGGTCAAAGAGAAGGATATACCCAAGACAGCTTTCCGAACACGGTATGGTCATTATGAGTTTCTAGTTATGTCATTTGGGCTAACAAATGCACCCGCAACTTTTATGGATTTGATGAATAGGGTGTTTAAGCCATTCCTGGATGTATTTGTGATAGTTTTTATAGATGATATTCTAGTTTATTCTAGATCAGAAGAGGACCATGCCAATCACTTACGACAGGCATTGCAAACTCTTCGTGATTGTAAGCTTTATGCAAGGTTCTCTAAATGTGAGTTTTGGTTAAAGTCAGTGGCATTTTTGGGTCATATTGTATCTAGTGAAGGGATAAAAGTTGATGCTCAAAAGATAGAGCTGTGAAGAACTGGCCAAGGCCCACAACGCCTATGGAGATTCATAGTTTTCTCGGGTTGGCCGGTTATTATAGAAGGTTTGTTAAAGACTTTTCTTCCATTTCAGCACCCTTAACCAAGCTAACCCATAAAGCATCCAAATTCCAATGGAATTATGCCTGTGAGAAGAGTTTTCAAGATTTGAAGAACAAGTTGATTTCTACACCCGTGTTGGTACTTCCAGAAGGCACCGAAGGATATACAGTGTATTGTGATGCTTCCAGAATTAGTTTAGGATGTGTATTGATGCAGCATGGTAAGGTAATAGCATATGCTTCTAGACAATTGCGGCCACATAAGAAAAATTATCCTACACACCATCTTGAGCTGGCAGCAGTTATTTTTGCTTTAAAGATATGGCGCCACTACTTATATGGGGTTCATGTTGATATATATACTAACCATAAGAGCTTGCAATAGATTTTTAATCAGAAGGATCTAAATTTAAGGCAGCGGAGATGGCTTGAACTATTAAAGAACTACGATGTTGATATCTTGTACCATCCAAGGAAAGCAAATGTGGTAGCTGATGTGTTAAGTCGTAAGGCTATGATGGCGCCTATAAAAAGGAAAGGGATGGTTAAAGATCTTCACCAGCTAGCTAGTTTGGGAGTTTGCCTTCTTAAAACTCCGAATAAAGAGCTTATCGTACATAATGCTGCGGAATCTTCATTAGTAGCTGAAGTGAAAGAGAAGCAATATCCAGATCCTATTTTATTACAGCTTAAGGAGAACGTTCAGAGTGGTGCGACCAAGGCATTTGAGCTTACGCGAGAAGGAGTACTTCAGTGCCAAAACCGATTGTGTGTACCGGATGTAGATGGGCTAAGAAAGAAAATTATGACGGAGGCACATTTTTTAAGGTATTCCATTCATCCAGGATCAACCAAAATGTATCAAGATTTGAAAGATATGTATTGGTGGAATGACATGAAGAAGAGCATTGCAGAATTTGTAGCTGAATGTCCAAATTGTCAAAGAGTTAAAGTTGAGCACCAAAAAACCCAGAGGTTATATGCAATGCATTAATCTTCCAAGCTGGAAGTGGGACATGATCAACATGGATTTCGTTATTGGTTTACCTCGTACATCCCGAAAGTTTGATTCTATATGGGTGAGATTGTTGATAGGCTTACCAAATCCGCACATTTCCTACCAATTAAAACCACTTACACAGTTGAAGAGTATGCGAAGCTGTACATTAAAGAGATAGTCCGATTACATGGAGTGCCAATCTCTATTATATCAGATCGGGGAACCCAATTTACCTCAAACTTTTGGAAGTCTTTTTAGAGGTGTTTGGGAACACAAATGAAGTTGAGTACAACTTTTCACCCTCAAACAGATGGACAAGCAGAACGTACCATCCAAACACTTGAAGATATGCTAAGAGCTTGTGTAATAGATTTTAAGGGCAACTGGTATGATCATTTACCTCTTATTAAGTTTGCCTACAATAATAGCTATCATTAAAGTATCAAAATGGCACCATATGAAGCTTTATATGGAAGGAAGTGTAGATCACCAATAGGATGGTTCGAAGTGGGTGAAACTCTTTTGTTCGGACCGGACCTTGTTTATCAAGCCATAGAGAAGTTTAAAGTAATTCAGCAACGACTGAAAACAGCCCAAAGTCGACACAAGTCATATGCGGATAGTAGAAGGAGAGGGCTAGAGTTTTCTATAGGTGATTGGGTATTTTTGAAGGTATCACCAATAAAAGGGGTAATGAGATTTGGCAAGAAAGGGAAGTTGAGTCCACGTTATATAGGCCCGTATAAGATCACTCGAAGGTTTGGACAAGTTGCATATGAATTAGAGCTACCCCAAGAGATCTCATTAGTACATCCAGTATTTCATGGGTCAATGCTTCGAAAGTGCATCGGAGATCCATCACATATCACTTCTACTGAGGATGTGCAAATTACGGAAGATCTTACCTATGAAGAAGTGCCTATTGCTAATCTAGATCGCCAAGTTAAGAAGATGAGAAATAAAGAGATAGCATCGGTGAAAGTACGTTGGAGAAATAGTCAAAGGGAAGAGATTACATGGGAAGCTGAGGAAGAATTGAAATCTAAGTACCCTCATTTGTTCAAAGATGAAGAGGAAGTTCAAGAAACGGAGTTAGAACATTAACAAGTAAGTTTTTTTTATATATGCATAGTATTTATGTGATGATGTGAATGTTAATGATGGACTTGAACTTGTTTTGGTTGAATAACTATGATAACATTCGAGGACGAATGTCCTAAAGGGGGAAGGATGTAACACCCCGTATTCATGTACGTGTATTGGCGTATTCAAGTACGTGTATTGGTCTTATTTATATGGAATTAATTTTATTTTATTTTATTTATACTGAAATTTGCCCGTCGATGGTTCCATACGAAGGTTATTGAATAAGATTTCCAACGATATAAGGATTTCCAAAAACGGATAGGTTTTGGATATAATCGAGCACGTTCGAAACTATAAAACGGTGGCCGGAATATTGGGAATAGTAAATGTGCAGGAAAATTTCCTGCACACAAACTACTGAGGCCAGCCAATTTTTTGGGTCAACTTTGAACGATCATAACTCCCTTAATATAATGAATTGGGAGAGTTGCGACCTATGAAAAGAAAGATCTTTGAGTCTTCTTTCCAATGCAATTGGTTTCATCCAAATCCAACATCTTAGTAAGGAGTTATACTCGTTTTACTTCAGCCTCTCAAAACGGATTTTTAGGGTCAACTTCAAACAATCATAACTCCTTGTACAGGACGAACTTGGTGGCCTACTTTACATGAAATGAAATCCCTTTGAATTATCTTTCCAACTATACCAATTTCACTCAAATCCGATATCGGAGCAAAGAGTTATGGTTGATCTACTTTAGCTTATCAAAATAGTCCATCAAAGGACAGATTTGACATTATTTAAATTTTAAAGGCACTTTGGTCATTCCCTATGATATTATGGACGGGAATATGTGTACATATACATGTATATGAGTTCAAAAACTCATTTTCATCATCAATCATTGAGAAATAACAAAACCTAGCCAAATTTGACCTTTAAATTACTTTTGATTCAACCGTAGAAATTCCAAAGTAATCCGATAACTGCGTTTGTCATCTCGAGAGCTTCGAATGGCACCTGTTATTTGCGCAAACAGGATTGTATAATCAAGAGGTGAATTCTAAGGTATGAATATTGTTTGCCTTTGTTCTCTTCCATATGTATATGTGTGATAGAGGATTATATGTATTGGTTGTTATTGAAAGGTGATGGAAATAGGGTCATGGACTATTTTGCATGGTTTGGTTGTATTGAATTGTGGAAGGAGGATATGTTAATTGGGTTATGGAAGGTGGATATGGTAATTGAGTTATGGAAGGTGGATATGGTGATATACTATTGAATTGATGATTATTTATGTCTATGGCTCAATTTGGTTTAATGGATTGGTTGGAAGGATAAATGAATCCAAACTTGATATTGGAGGATGTTGTATGAATATGCATGACATGTAAATGTAATTGGAGTATAAGAAGGTTAAAGTGACACCCTTTATGGTGTAATTAAGTCTTACTACTTAACCACTAGTTTGGTGAATTCAAATAATTGAATTGTGACGTTTGGTCGTTAATACTAGATTGCTATATATGTTCATTGTAGATAAGTAATCCGAAAAGACAAGAAGTCCATTTGGGACTAGTATTGAAGGTTGACAGTCAGGTATGTAAAGCATACTCTATACCATATCTTTGTCATGAAAGTGAACAAGTGTTCTATTAAGAAAGTTTCCAAAGTTATTTAGCAACATGTGATCCATAATGATTTTGTATGATGTCCTACATTACCAATGAACTTGTTTCCACCCTACAAGATGTCAAGACATTCCAA
>NW_025887662.1:0-1864 GCF_002878395.1 Capsicum annuum
GATGTTATTATTAATACTAGGTAATAATGCTTCATTTTTCAAGAGACCCAAACCACCAACCACACATCGACTTTCTATTGATTGACATTTCAAATCACCCAAAGTTTAGTTTATAATCTAGTGTACTCTACCGTCTGTTTCATCTTACTTAATACTCCAACTACACCTCTTCATCTTCTTTATCTTCATCTTTCAATCTTCAACCAAAATTGGATCGAAGTACCAACAACATTATCTCCCACAACTGGAACCGCTAATGCCAATCTCAATTCACTAACACTACGATATTTTTGTTCTGAGGAACAATTTCAATAGGCTTTTCCGATGTCTTGCCCAAGACCAGGAGAAAAATAAGCGATACATGAGAAGAATTGTCCAATATTTGAGGGCAATGGTTCGAATGGAGATCCTAGTTAATGAAGTCATCACCCCCCATGTAATACCCTGCAATGTTTCCTCATGGTCCGAGCCTTAGAGCGTGTCAAGAGAAGTATAATTCTGGTCCTAAAGATTGAGAAGTGACTTCCCAAGTGATTGGTTTTTAAAGCATATATAATTTTCTTAAATTTGACTCTTTTTCATGTAGAGAATTTAATTAGCTTTCTAACCATACCAATTTTGTCCGAATCCGGTAGCAGGATGAGAAGCTATGGCCGTTTTATCGAGAGTTGTCTAAACCGCCCAGGTATGACGGATGATCCGACGGACCGTCGAGACTGCGATGGAACGTTGCTTGGACCATTATGACCAAGGAAGAAAATCTCTTTCCTGGCCCAAGTGTGATGGCCAGGACGACAGACCGTCATGGCCTCGATGGTCCGTCGTAAGTTCGATAGTTTTTTAGGTAGCGTGGTCTCATGTTGGCCATCAAGCGACGGATGATCCAACAGACTGTCAGACCTACGACGGAACGTCGATCCAACCATCGGATCGAGGCAGTATGTCTCTTTTTGGTCATCGTGTGACGGACGACCCAACAGACTATCGAACTTACGACGGACCATCGCAGACCCCTGTTCAGTATTTTTAGCTTCTTTTTAAAAAGGGCTCTTGAGTCTTTTCCCTTTTAACCCTCAGATATTTTTCAAAAAAACTTGATAGCCTCATTATCTCCCAAAATATCCAAAGGCTAGGGTTTCTCCTACAAGAGAAAATCTAAAACCCTTCTCCAAGAAATCCAAGAACTCACCGTAGATTCAACAAATTAAGTTGATATTTGAGTTCCCCAAGTTCAAGGGTTGTAATAACCCTCTCTCAAGAGTAAGAATAAGAGTTTATAGAAAGTTTGTTCATCCAATTTCATAATCTAAGGTATGTGGGTTTTGAACAAGGGTAATCCTTTCACCCTTGTGCCCAAAGGCTTATTTAAACTATAATACTCTACAATTTATGAGATTTTACAAGAAATTTAATTGGTATTTTTCATCCATTGTTATTGGTTGTAAGCTTTTAATGTTTTCTTGAATTGAGAGTCTAATGGCATGATTTTTACACATTTTCTTAAGAAATTATACCTGGGTCTTTACCCCATGATTTTAATCCTTGAGAAGTTAATAGTTGAAATGTTTGAGATATTGAAGTATATGAGTATGTTGAGATTTTGTGACAAATTGCTGAAACTTCCAGATTTCTACATGAATTATGAATTTATATGCTATCTATTATGCATTTGATGAGTTTAAACTTGAGAATAAATTATGGGTTATTGAGCCCTACTTGAGATTTGCAATTTTATGAACTTTTATGCTATGAGCATCCATGATTTGAGTATTCTGAGATTATTGAGAAATGTTTTGACCTAATGGTCATTGAATTTTGAAATTCACTCTACTACATGAGATTACAGATTTGATTATTGGGTTCT
>NW_025887662.1:1964-9133 GCF_002878395.1 Capsicum annuum
AAATTCACTCTACTACATGAGATTACAGATTTGATTATTGGGTTCTTATTGAAACATGAGATTATTCTAAAGTGAATTTTCATGAGATGAGCGAGATAAACTAAAGGGAGTAGTATTTAGCACCGAGCGGTTAAGTTAATACGGTTTCTTCCCCCAAAACTACGTGCCACCAAAGGTTGGACCTGAGGACGAGTTTATGATTATTGTTGGACCTAAGGCCAAGTTGATAGTGGGTTCGAGGCCGAGTTGATATTGGGTCCGAGGCCGAGTTTGTTTAGTGATCACTGGACCTAAGTTATACTCCCTGGCAAGAGTATGACGCCTCTCCTTAACATGAGGTCTCTTCCTTAGGAGGATAAGACGTTAGACTCCATGTAGCTTGCATGGTGTATGCGGTTATAAGAAACTCCCTAAACTAAAATATTTTCCATTAAGATAAGATATTTTTTCTTTAAAACTAAAATACCTTCCCTTGATATGAGTATTTTTCCCTAAATCTTGAAATGAGGTGTTTTCCTAACATGAATGAAATTCCTTCCAGTGTGTTTCAAAGTTATATGATTTCGAATTCCAAGTATTTGAGTTCAAAAGAGTTATGAGTTCTTGAGCATTGAAGAAGTTTTGCTTTCCATGAGACATATGAATGAGTTGAAAGTATTGTTTAAAGTTTCCTTTAGCCTATGGGTAATGAGAATAAGAGAAGATTACTGATTTCAAAGTTGAACTATGATGACTTATGAGATTTGTGTTACATGTTCCATTCTACATGATTTGTGAGCTTTACATTTCATACTTATTCAAGCCATGTGAGTCATTACTTATAGCATGCATGATTTGATTAAAGAGTATTGATATTGTTTTTGTATAAATGTATGAAACCCCACATACTCAGTATATTCCCAAGTGTTGATCCACATATACGTCTATGTGCTACATTTCATTATCATGTAGGTTCAGGTGCTCAATCCCAGCCTCATCAGTGACTTTCGAGTACCTCTGTCTATATCTCTACAGTGGTGAATCCTTATGGTTCGAGGACCTATCATCAGACATTTCAATATTTGAGAGACTATGTTATTTCTTTTAGTTCATTTGAGTCAGTTGGGGACCTGTTCGAATGGCTCTCTAGTTCATGGATTAGTAGAGGCTTTGTCAGACTAGTTATTAGATTATGGTTGTGTTGAGGTTTCTAGTATTATTGTCGTTTGGATCTAGCATTTTATCCGTACTTCCTTTCATATGATATGACTATGCTAGTGTTTGAATTATTTCATCTTAAAATGAGTGTTATTACTAGAAACAGGCTCAAAGGGTTAGCTTGAGGATACTTGTAGCCTTAAGCTCCGTGTGACATCCCGGGAGGCAATTTTGGGTCATTACAAACTTGGTATCAGAGCCTAAGGTTTTTAAGGAGTCCTAGGGAGTCTGACAAGCCGCATTGAGCAGAGTCTTGATCATCGTGTGTAGAGCGCCACATCTATGAGCAAGAGACTACAAAACATTTTAGAAAAAAGTTGTTTGTCTCTTTCAAATTCCATCATGCCTGCAATTGTCCCTCTCATCTAATAATTTATGCTTTTCTATTTCAAAAAATACCTCTCTGAAGAGCGAATGCCCTCAGAAATGATGATGAGCAACCCCCACCTATTGATCCTTGAATGAGACTGTGTCTCATGACGAGTTTCGGGTGGCCTTTCAGGCGTTAACCTAAGCAGTCACCATTAATGTTTGGGCTAATAACCAGGCCACAGTTACTAATCAGCAGGGAGGTGATGTAGCCGCGGCTAGAATTCGCGATTTTATATGGATGAATTTGCCAGAATTTTATGGGTCTAAGGTAGATGAGGACCCACAGTTGTACCTTGAGGAGGTGAGAAAGATCACGCAGATAATGCATATTTATGAGGAAGAATGTATTGAGTTGGCGTCCTACAGGCTGAAGGATATTGCTTATGACTGGCTCGTATCATGGAGGAAAGGTAGAGGCGAGAATGTTGCTCCTATAACTTGGTAGGTGTTCCAAGATGCATTCTTAGACAAGTTCTTCCGCTTGAGATGAGGGAGAAAAATATTGATAAGTTTATGAACTTGAGGCAGGGCTCCATGGATGTTAAAGAGTACTTCTTAAAGTTCAATCAATTGATGCTCCTGATTTGATTTCTGACACCCAGGCTAGTATGAGTAAGTTTGTGACAGGTGTTTCTGGTTTGGTATTGAAGAAGTGTAGGACTGCAATGCTGCATAGGGATATGGATTTGGCTAGATTGATGATGTATACCCAGCAGATAGAGGTGGATAACATTAGGAAAAGAGATCGAGTGAGGGGTAACAAGAGGGCTAGATCTGAGTAGCATGGGTATAGCCAGCCTAGGTTCCATGGATGGAACCTCCCTCAGTTTTTGAGACATCCATCTATGCCAGCACCTTCATCAGCTAGTGCTCCCATGCCTAGAGGTAGGCAGAGCAAAGAGGTAAGTCTTTTATGTCTAGGTCGTAGAACAGTATTGGTAACAGGCCCTGTGATCCTTCTTGCACTAAGTGTGGTAGGTATCATCCTGGTGAGTATTTCGTAGATCTGAGGGGTTGTTTTGGTTATAGCAAGCAGGGCCACAGACTTAGAGATTGTCCTCATGCTAGACAGGGGAACAGAGATGCCCGACCTCAGGCACAGGCTACTAGTGCACCAGCTCATGCCAGAAAATATTCTATGCCTTACCATCCCATCAGGAGCAGGAGGCCTCTCTCAATATTGTTACCGGTATGCTCCGTGTCTTTTGTTTTGATGTCTATGTGTTGTTGGAACCCGGGTCAAGTCTCTTTTATGTGACCCACTTGTAGCTGTGAATTTCAAAATGAATCCTGAAAAGATTTCTGAGCCATTCCTAGTTTTTACACCAGTAGGGGAATCAGTTGTTTCTAAATAAGTGTATAGAGATTGTCCTGTTATTGTTCTTCATAGAGTCATACTTGCTGATTTGATAGAGTTAGACATGGTGGATTTTGACCTTATTCTAGGTATGGATAGGCTTCATTCTTGCTATGCATCTATAGAATGTCGTACCTATGTGGTCAAGTTTCAGTTTACTGATAAACCAACTTTTAAGTGGTCCGGGAGTTCAGTATTTCCCAAAACTCATTTTATCTCCTATATCAAAGATAGAAAGCTAATATCCAAGGGTTGTATCTATCACCTAGTTAGAGTCAAAGACACTAAGTCCGAGGCTCTAACTATTCATTCAGTCGATATTGTTTATGAGTTTCCAGATATTTTTTGGAATATCTCCTAGGGGTACCTCCCAATAGAGAGATAGAATTTGAGATTGACCTGCTTTTCAACACTCGACCCATTTCTATTCCACCATACCGTATGGTACCTACTGATCTTAAGGAGTTGAAAGAGAAATTCAAGGATCTTTTAGAAAAAGGTTTCATTAGGCCCAGTAGTTCTCCTTGGGGCGTACCTGTCTTATTCGTACAAAAAAAAAGACGGTTCTTTGTGTATGCGCATTGACTATAGTCAGCTTAACAAGGTTATTGTCAAGAACAAGTATCCTCTTTCGAGAATTGATGACCGATTTGATCAATTGCAAGGTGCAAGTTATTTCTCTAAGATAGACTTTAGATCCGGCTATCACCAGCTTAAAGTCAAGGAATGTGATATTTCAAAGACAGCTTTCTGAACCCACTATGGTTACTTTGAGTTTTTAGTCATGTCTTTCGGGCTAACAAATGCCCAGCAACCTTCATGGACCTCATAAACCGAGTATTCATGTAATATCTCAATATGTTTGTCATCATTTTCATAGATGATATCCTTGTGTACTCCCGTAATGAGAATAACCATGCAAATCATCTTAGAATTGTCTTGCAAACTCTTAGAGATCACCAGTTTTTTGCCAAATTTAGTAAGTGTTAATTTTGGCTAAGGTCTGTAGCCTTTCTAAGTCATGTTGTTTCAGCCGAAGGTATTAGAGTTGATCCCCAAAAGATAGAAGCTATAAGAAATTGGCCGAGACCTATCTCTTCGTATAACATTAGGAGTTTCTAGGGTTTAGCGGGCTACTATCATCGTTTTGGTGAGGTTTTATCTTTTATTGCATCTCTCATGACCCGGATGACCCAAAAGAAAGTTAAGTTCCAATGTTCAGATTCCTGTGAGAAGAGTTTTCAGGAGTTGAAGACTCGACTTACTTCAGCCCCTGTGTTGAACTTTCCTGATGGTATAGATGGTTTTATGGTGTATTTTGATGCCTCTAGAATTGGTTTGGGCTGTGTGTTGATGGAAAAAGGTAAGGTTATAGCCTACGCCTTTAGACAGTTAAATTCGCATAAGAAAAATTACCCAACCCACGATCTTGAGTTAGCTGATGTGGTCTTTGCTTTGAAAATATGGAGACATTATCTTTATGGTGTCTATATTGATGTGTTTGCTGATCATAAGAGCCTACAGTACGTGTTTACTTAGAAGGAGTTGAATCTTAGGCAGAGAAGGTGGTTGGAGTTGTTGAAATACTATGATATGAGTGTGTTGTATCACCTGGGCAAGGACAATGTAGTGACATATGCCCTTAGCAGGCTGTCGATGGCTAGTATTGCCCATATACAGGAAGGTAAGAAAGAGTTAGGTCATGATGTGCATTATTTGGCTAAATTGGGTGTTAGGTTGCTTGATTCAGCTAAGAGAAGTACTTTGGTGCAGAGTAGTTCTGAATCCTCTTTAGTTTCAGAAGTAAAGGAGAAGTAAGATAAGGATCCTAGTTTGGTCAGACTGAAAGAGACAATTAAGGCCCAAAAGGTAGAGGTTTTCTCCCAAGGGGGAGATGGCGTGTTGAGAGTGCAAGGTCTATTAGGTGTTCTGTGTGTTGATGATCTGAGGCAGAGGATTATGGCTTTAGCGCATGGCGCGCGGTATTTTATTCATCCCAGCACTACCAAGATGTACCGCGACTTGCAGGAAATCTATTGGTGGAATGGTGTAAAGAAGGATATATCCGAACTCACAGCAAAGTGTGCAACGTGTCAACAGGTTAAGGTAAATCACCAAAGACCTAGTGGTGTGATGCAAGAGTTTGGTATACCCACTTGGAAGTGGGAGGTGGTGAATGTGGACTTCGTGACCGGGTTGCCTCTTTCGTATCGTCATTATGATTCAATTTGGGTTGTTATGGATAGGCTGACTAAGTCCGCATATTTCTTGCCCGTGCATACATCTTATATAGCTGAGGATTATGCTAGACTGTATATCCGGGAGTTAGTCAGGCTACATAGAGTTCCTTCGTCCATCATTTCAAATAGGGGCACTCAATTTACTTCTCAGTTTTGGAGGGCGTTTCAACAAGGTCTTGGTACCCAAGTTCTTTTGAGTTCCGCTTTTCACCCGTAGACAGATAGTCAGGCTGAGAGGACCATTCAAACCCTATAAAATGCGTTGAGGGCGTGTGATCTTGATTTTAAAGGTAGTTGGGATGAGCATTTGCCATTGATAGAATTTTCCTATAACAATAGTTAACATGCTAGCATCGGGATGGCACCATTTGGGGCCTTGTATGGTAGGAGATGTAGATCACCCATAGGTTGGTTTGAAATGGGTGAAGCTGTCGTGACTGGGCCTGATGCAATGTTCGAGGCTATAAAGAAAGTTAAGTTGATTAGAGAGAGATTGAAGACCGCTCAGAGTCGTCAAAATTCATAAGCCGATGTGAGGAGAAGAGATCTTGAGTTTGAGGTGGGTGATATGGTGTACTTGAAGATTTCACCCATGAAAGGGGTGAAGAGGTTTGGTAAAAAACGAAAGCTTAGTACCCGTTATGTTGGCTCGTATAGAGTCTTGAGCTGTGTCAGTGAAGTAGCCTATGAGGTTGAGTTGCCTACAGACTTGTCAGTTGTTCATCCAATTTTTCATGTCTCTATGCTTAAAAAACATATTGGTGATTCCATTGTAGTAGATCCTTCAGAGAGTGTTGATATTCATAATGGTCTTTCCTTCGATGAGATTCTTGTTGAGATCCTAGATTTTCAGATCCATAGACTAAGGAACAAAGAAGTTCCCTTAGTCAAAGTTTTGTGGCGGAACCAGTCTGTTGAGGGTGCTACTTGGGAGGCAGAAGCAGACATGCGAGTTAAGTACCCGCACCTCTTTCCGCGAGTTCAGGTCAATTGAAAGGTATTATTCTTCCTTAATTCAGCCCTTCTAATCTAAAGTTTGGCTATATGTATCTATTCTTGCATGAGTTCTTGCAATTTCTAAAATAGTCAAGAGTTTAGAGAGATTTTGAGCCGTTTAGCAAATTGCTTCAGCTATATGTACTCTGTTCTTCCTGTGTTCCTAGTCTAACTAACGACATTCAAGGACGAATATTTCCAAGGGGGAGATATTATAATAACCCACAAAGTTCCATCGTAGTCCGAGCCTTAGAGCATATCAAGAGAAGTGTAATTTTAGCCCTAAAATATTGAGAAGTGACTTCTTAAGTGATTGGTGTTTAAACCATATAGAATTTTCTTAAATTTGACTTTTTGTTATATAAAGAATTGAATTAGCTTTCAAAGATACCAATTTTGTCCAAATTCGGTATTAGGCTGAGAAGTTATGGCCGTTTTACCTAGAGTTGTTGGAACTGCCCAGGTGTGACGGACGATCCAACAGACCGTCGAGTCTGTGATGGACTGTCTCTTGGACCATCACGATCAAGGCAGAAACTCCCTTTCCTGGCCTAAGTGCGACGGCAAGGACGACAAATTGCCAAGGCCTCAATGGACCATCGCTAAGACCGCCGCCACTTAGGCAGTGTGGTCTCATCTTGGCCATCGAGCCACGGACAATTCGACGGACCGTCGATCTGACCATCGCATTGAGGCAGTATGTCTCTTTTTGGTCATTATGCGACGGACCGTCGGACTTGCGACCGACCGTCGCTTCGATCATCGCAGACCCCCGTTCAGTATTTTTAGCTCGTTTTAAAAAGGGCTTTGGGGTCTTTTCCCTTTTAACCCTTAAATATATTTTAAACAAACTTCATAGCCTCATTATCTCCCATAATATCCAAAGGCTAAGGTTTCTCCCTCAAGAGAAAATCTAAAACCCTTCTCCAAGAAATCCAAGAAATCATCATAGATTCAACAAATTGAGTTGAGATTTGAGTTCCCCAAGTTTAAGGATTGCAAGAACC
>NW_025887662.1:12133-23718 GCF_002878395.1 Capsicum annuum
GATTCATGGTTGAAATCATAAGTTAAAACTAAGATAACTTGAAAATAACATAATTTTGCAATTAAAAATGGATACTTGGACTCTATGGGTGAAAAGAACCCATGGATGAACACTTAACATACCCGGGTTAATGAATTCATGAGGACTGATGATGAGTTATTGAGATTTGACCTTGAATCTTGAACTATTTTGGGAAAAGAATGGTGGAATTTTAGGGATTCCTGGGGTTGAATATTGAAGACTAGTGTCACAACTCGAACTAAGGCGTGGCCGTGATGGATATCCCAAACCATGAAGTCCTGGACGTCCTATTCTATCTGATCTGGTAATTATGCACAACATTTATATAATAAAAGAAAATGCGAAATTATAATCTAATACAGAAATATGGTTATACTCTGGATTCAGTTTAACCATATGGAATGAAATCCGAAATCAACTAAACAACTTCTGGAATAGTCGGTGAAATCTCTACGACATGATTTAAAGATAACTGTCTGAAAAGCTGGGATAAGTCCCCCAGTAGAACAAAACAAAGGAATAACATAATCTGAAATGACAGGCCTTCTAGACCAAAGAAGGCTCACCACTGCATGGATCACTTCTCCCTGGATACTCTATTGATTAGCCGAACCGTTAGAATGAGCCTCCGAACCTACGAAGTAGGGGGTCAATACAATTGTACTGGTACGCAGAGTAAATACAAAATAATAATTTATATTCAACATATATGAGAGAAATTTAAAACAGTTCATAAGCATATCATCAAGTAAGAAATCTCATGGGAATATTTGAAAGACTCTGTAAAATCATCTGAACTCTGTGAAACTATTTGTTTTACTTGTGCACTAGGTGGATTACCCTAGAACTCTAAAATTCCATAGGCTATATGGAATGCACCATTGACTCGGCGGGGAAGCATCCAACCCTAGTGTGCCGCAAGGGTTGGAGTCTTTGACTCTGCTACGCCACACGGCTGTCGCCAGCGTAAAAATAATATACCCAGATCAACAAATCACAGTTTTAGACTAAGAGTTACTTGAACTCTAGCCCTTTTCAGTCAACTACCTAGCTCTCTTTATGTCCATTTAAACTCTTTAAGACATGCATTCTTTGAAAACATTCTATGAAAACTCTAACTCTATTATAGCATACATTTATATGGTTTTGTCATACCATTGACTTACAAGTCACACCTCTGAGCCATTTTTAGCATATTCCCATCTCTGTTTTCAAAACATAAATTCGAGACCATCATATCAATAAATTATTTCAAAGAACTCTTTCTCTAAAACTCATGTAAACACATGTATGCAAATTTCTTTGTCAAACTTTCAATGATGCAAGGTGGTCATTTAAAAGCTCTTAATCTCATGAAAATCTTTCTCTTTTAACAAAATATATTTACATCAAGAAACACCCTTTCTTAAATCTCTAAATCATGCTCAAAATACTATGGTATTTGAGTAAACTATTTTCAAGACATAAATCATACATTTTAATCAATCACCATAAGATCATAAGCATAAGGTTATCACAAGAGAGGGATTTTTCATTATTTGTTCTCTCAAACAAATCTTCAATTTCAAGTTTCATACATATACTTATATGTGTAAAGCAATTTAAGGGGATAAGGCCTAAAGGCCAAAACAATAATATCATTAAACATGCATAAGGTATAATAAAATCATGTATCTCAAAACCCTTTTAACATATTCATGCTTGATGATTTTTAAATCATAATTGGGTGTTTTCAACAAGCCCATGTAGTTTAAAGATAAACCTCACGTACCTCAATTTAGAAATTTGATGGATAATTCTTGAAGCCTACAGTTTGGGGATTCCAAATCTGAAATCAGTTTTGAAAACCCATGGTTGAATCTTGAGTTATTTGAGTTTTTAGTTTGAAACCCTAGACAGTGTTCTTATGAATTTTAGAAGAAAATATGAAAAATGAGGTCACTTGGGAGTAAAGTCCCGTGTTTAAGCTAACAAGGGGGGTGAAAATTACCCAATATACCCTTAATGAGACGGAAAAATATAACTGGGATCAAATTTTTTGGACCACCGCGATGCGCCACTATCGCGGTGGCTCACTGGAAATTGACGAATGGGATTCTTGGGGTCGCTGCGATGCGGAGCCATCGCATTGTCCTACTGGTTAGGACCTGGAACTTTAGCGCGATGCGCCATAATCACGCTAGGCTACTGAAATTTGACAATTGTTAAATATACCACCTCCGCGATGCGCCAATCACCAAAATGGCAGTGTTTTATGGTTAGGACTTAAATTAGCCATAACATCTTGCCCGGGTATCGGATTTGGGCGAATCTTATATCGATGGAAAGCTCATTCAATTTTCCACACTACATAATTGATTAACATGGAAAATTTGCATAGGATTTATGGATTTTGGAACATCTATACATAGAAATCACAATTTTTGTTCTGGCCCAAAATGCGGGGTGTTACATTATCTCCCCCTTGGAAGCTTAAAGGTATGAAATAAAGTGGACCTGATGTGTCTTCTAAGAAAGGATATTACTGATCTGGAACATTTAAACTTCTATCATGAAACTGAATTCTAAACTGACTTGCCCTTACTTATTTTAAGGAGATGATTCATGCTAATAGTTTAGTATTTCCCCCGAAGAGTTTATGCTCAAATCACTGACTTTGGATTTGGAAATGATAACTTAGGTAAGTACGAATCATGAGGAAACAAGATTTAGATCGTACAAAGGTATTACACTGTCTGAGCTAAAATAGCTGGAAAAATTTAAGATTATGTGTTGAACTCTTATGAACTGAGTCATGACTAAATAATTGAATCTTAAACATGATGCTTAGACTGAATTGAGTTTGCAACTTACACGGATGGAATAGATTATCTTTTGGGACGGTCATACACATTGGACTTCAGATAGTAGGACTGGGTGAAAAGGTGGAATACCACAGTAACTCGCCTGCCTGACTGTTAAACTGAATTATACTGGACACCTATACTTAACTGGAGTATCTCTTCAACACTCTTCTAAAGAAGTTCTAGCAGCCTTCGAGAGCAAAAAATCTATGACATGAGTTACACAAGGCATCCAACTAAGTAATCACAACAATGACACTATTCTATAGCATGGAATATAAACATATAACTCGTAAACTAGGATAGAAATACCAAACCTTAGGCATTGCAATTTCTTACTTTCAAGATTAGCCACACATCTAAAATACTCTCTCAAATATTCTTTTCCCTTAAACACCATGCTCATTGATTCCACTTATTTTGTCTTACATGGCTACTGATATTTCCATCTACTAATGTCTAAATTGAACTAAATCCCCTCATCATCTTCAAGCCTAACTCAAAATCACAAGAAGCACCATATAATACTGTAGTACTAGTCCAAATCATGAATTAAGCATATCCTGCATTTCACAATTCCTCATCTCCAGCATAATTCTTATTGCCACTCCAGCAATCACTTTTAACTTTGTATTAGACATTCACAAACACTCAAGGCATCAATCCATATGCATACAAACATAACATTCAAGCCTATATTCTTACCCATATATGCACTTCTAAACAACCACTCATAAAACATACTTCTCATATTCTCTAATACTTCTATCCATAACAACTTTCCTGCACTATTTAGATGATACACATAAAATATCCTCAACTAACCAAGCCATACACGAAACTTCACCTCAAAATTCTTTCAACTTATTGACTTACATAAAACAAGCGCACAATAATTTTTCCTAAATATAACACATAAAACTTCAACTAACCTTGACACGTATCAAAGACTCGGCCTCAATCTTACTCCACAATTACCGCCTTAATAAAATAAGCATACAACCATCTTTTATCAATAAGAAATGTTTACTCTTTCCCATCTAAACAACCATTCATCATCACTATCTTTACCTAAGGGAAAATGCCACTGCAAATTGGAATATCGGGATTCGGAACATAAGGGGAGTACTAAGCATAACTTGATACCCTACTGAGGTGTGAGGAATAGAACACTCACGGCATGGACTCATTAAAGAGATCTAATCTGAGGGGGTACCTGATATAAATCTGAATTTTTACTGATCGTTAAGAGTATCACATGTAAACAAGAGTCCTGAACTGCATGATCTGGATTTTGGAATTCATAACTTACATAAAGTGATTCTGACTTCTAATCAAACTAGGAACTCATCAGACTAGGAACTAGGAGAGTACATGATTCCTTATCATATACATGAACACGAGCTATGATCATGAAGCTGAAACATAAAGCATGAGTATGTGTCTGATTAACTGAGGAAAACCGCTAAAATAAGAATAGATTGAGCATCATTCTTTCTCATGACCAATTCCTCAACTTACTGGCACATCTATTAGTATCTGGAAGCTTGACTTGGTTACTTGTTCTATCATCTCCCCCTTAGATTTAAGTCATTACTCTAAGTATGTGGACCACTATATATACTCACTTTACTCTAGAATCGAGGATATAACAATACACATAAAACCAAACTTACCTGTAAGATGGTATCTTCCTGTATAACAACCAATGCTAGTACCTCCTTCTAAGATTCCACCCTTAGGCTTCTATAGCCCCGAAAGTCATCATATAACATCTTAAACTTTCACCAACTCAAATTCTTCTAACACTAAACATGGATATCTCCAAACCTTTGAAGGACCATACCACTTCTTTCATAGTCTACCATCATCACGACTCCAAACTTATATCTCTCTACTACGAGAATCAAGATCATATCAAAAGGCTTAACATTATCTATCAAAACTCCTTAAGTTGGCTATTTAGAACACCATATACCATCTAACTAGTCTTTCTCCACCTAGAAACTCAACGGTACCACTAGCCACACACAACATGTAATAACCTTAGAAAAATACCGCAACCTCATATCACCTTGGCATACTTCTACTTCATACATACAACATCATACTTCATTATGAATCAAATAAACTTAAGTTCTTGCATACACTGTTCAAGCCTATTAGGTTGCTTCCATAAAACTAGT
The DNA here is from genome assembly GCF_002878395.1 of Capsicum annuum. Taxonomy (NCBI): domain Eukaryota; kingdom Viridiplantae; phylum Streptophyta; class Magnoliopsida; order Solanales; family Solanaceae; genus Capsicum; species Capsicum annuum. The sequence continues at coordinate 17,184 of NW_025887662.1, forward strand.
TTCATTAACAAAAAAATAATCACATCCACCTTCATGGCCATCAACTATTCAAACTTAATGTCTAGGGCTAAACATGATTTACAACCTAACCTTACACACAATTCTCACTTGGAAACTATGAAATAAAATATCAAGAAACAATAGTACACTAGAACTCCGTAGAAACAATAATCGATCATGACCTTATGGTTTTCCTTATTATAATTCATTAACATGCACTATTTCAACACATCAAGCCTATAGTCTAGCATCAATCATCTACGACCAATGAAGAATGCAACATAATATACTAGTCCATCAAATTGGAATATTCTACCCAAATATATCATTTTATTTAGATACAACCCATAACTAAAACACCTCCATGACCTCACTGCTATGCCTCAAAATCTACTACATACCTTCTCACATCACACTTACCTACCCAAGCGTACATTTAGACTACTTTCAAATTCCACAAACAACCTTGTGTCTATAATTTATAACTTACTGGATAATCTATCCATTTTCATACTTTGAGCAAACAACAACTCACCTTAGCTAATAACTCCTTCTCTACCTTCTATTAAACTAACACACAAGGACGTATCACTTTAATACCAACTCAATCTCATGCAAAAAGGTTTGGCTATACATACATTTAATAAATCACCCTTACCACTTTTCTTACCATTACACCTATAAACCCCCAGTTCAAACCAACACAAGAATTAACAAGATGGACATCAAGTTGCTAGTGAATCGAAATAGACCCCACACGGCTCCACTAGACTTTGATTTTCAACTACACAACGATAACAAGGTTACAACAGATAGAAACTTGACACACAATAATCAATGATCTAAGAATACATATCTTACTCTGTATGACTAAAAAATCTGAGTCAAATTCTTCCTCCATAGACTACCATACAATCCACACATGCTACTGTTACCACGTTAGTCTATCACTATAAAAGGGGTAAATCATCCTCAAACATCAATTATTTAACTAAACACATTTATCTACACAAAAGTCATCCTCACTCTGATTTTTAACCTTGTGACTTTGTATCACCAACTTCTTGGTCTAATCACACTACCAATAGGTCATGACACCGACACTTTAACTTATACTACTAGTTGGGTGGGAATACAGTTCCAACATTCTACTACTCTCATTCCCTCTTAAGCATGACATCTGCAACATAAAATTTTTGAAAGAAACTGAATACACTTAATACCGCAGGCTCAAAAGCACGATTTCATCAGAATCAAAATTCACACTAGAATCAATACACTCTGAGGCACTAATGGACTCCTCACAAGTCCTTGCCCAATTTAAAAATCTTATGTGGCTCAATCAGAAAGGACTATACCATTTAGATTCTAAACTTTTACACCTGAATTACTTCAACAATGAGACATATCTAAGCACATCAAAATAAGGAAAGAATTGGGATGACTTTACTTCCATATGAGCAACACCATAGAACGAAGTAGAATATGAAAGAGGAACATTCTGACTCCATAGCATGAACTAGAAGATAAAGAAAGGGAAATATTCCTAAATGCCTAGTAGCCTCTTACTTATAAGTGTGGCACCCTACACACCCATAAACAAGACTCTGCCTGATGTGATTTTGCAGACACCCTAGGACCATAAAAAGTGCTCTGATACCAAGTTTGTTATGACCTGAACTAGGGCTTGGCCGTGATGGACATCCCAAACCATGAAGGCCCGGATGTCCTACTCTATCTGATTTGGTAATACGGAAACATGGTCATACTACGGATTCAGTTTAACCATACAGAATGAAATCCGAAATCAACTACAACTTCTGGAATAGTCTGCGAAATCTCTAGTATATGATCTAAAGATAACTGTCTGAAAAGATGGGACAAGGCCCCCAGTAGACCAAAACAAAGGAATAACATAATTTGAAATGACAGGCCTTCTGGAACAAAGAAGGCTCACCACTGCATGAATCACTTCTCCTTAGATACTCTACTAATTAGCCGGACCCCTAGACTGAGCCTCCGAACCTGGGAGGTAGGGAGTCAATACAATTGTACTGGTATGCAGAGAAAATCAAAAATAATAATTTATAATCAATATATATGAGAGCAATTTAAAATAGTTCATAAACATATCATCTAGTAAGAAATTTTATGGGCATTTTCGAAAGACTCTATAAAATCATGTGAACTCTATGACACTCTTTGTTTTACTTCTGTGCTAGGTGGTAAACCCTACAACTCTGAAATTCCACGGGCTATATAGAATCTTCCATTGACTCGACAAGGAAGCCTCTAACCCAAGTGTGCTGCAAGGGTTGGAGTCTCTGACTCTGCTACACCATACGACCGTTGCCAGTGTAAAAATAATATACCCGAATCGATAAATCACAGTTTTAGGCTAAGAGTTACTTGAACTCTAGCCCTCTTCAGGAAACCACCTAGCTCTCTTTATGCCTATTTTTAACTCTTTAAGACATGCATTCTCTGAAAACATAGTCTAAAAGCTCTAACTCTATTATGGCATATATTTATATGGTATCATCATACCATTGACCTGCAAGTCACACCTCTGAGCCATTTTTAGCATATTTCCATCTCTATTTTCAAAACATAAATTTGGGACCACCATATCAATAAATCATTTCGAAGAACTCTTTCTCCTAAACTCATGTAAACACATGTATGCAACTCTCTTTGCTAAACTTTTAATGATGCAAGGTGGTCATGTAAAAGCTCTTAATCTCATGAAAATCTTTCTCTTTTAAAAAATATATTTACATCAAGAAACACCTTCTTTTAAATCTCTAAATCATGCTCAAAATGCTAAGGTATTTGAGTAAACTATTTTCAAGACATAAATCATGTATTTCAATCAATTACCATAAGATCATAAACATAAGGTTATCACAAGAGAGGGACTTTTCATTATTTATGCTCTCAAACAAATCTTCAATTTCAAGTTTCATACATATACTTATATATGTAAATCAATTTATGTGGGATAAGGCCTAAAGGCCAAAACAACAATATCATTAAACATGCATAAGGCGTAATAAAATCATGGATCTCAAAACCCCTTTAAAAAATTCATGCTTCATGATTTTTAAATCATAATGGGGTGTTTCAACAAGCCCATATAGTTTTAGGATAAACCCCACGTACCTCAATTTAGAAATTTGATGGATGATTCTTGAAGCCCACGGTTTGGGAATTCTAAATCTTAAATCAGTTTTGAAAATCCACAGTTGAAGCTTGAGTTATTTGGGTTTTTAGTTTGAAATCCTACAGAATGTTCTTATGAGTTTTTGAAGAAAATATGAATAATGAGATCACTTTGGAGAAAAATCCTGTGTTTAAGCTGACAAGGGAGGTGAAAATTATCCAATATACCCTTAATGAGATGAAATAAAAATATAACTGAGAGATCGATTTTATGGGCCACCGCGATATGCTACTATCGCAGTGGCTCACTGGGAATTGATGAATGGGATTCTTGGGGTCACCGCGATGCAGAGCCATCATGTTGTCCCACTAGTTGGGACCTGAAACTTTAGCGTGACGTGCCATAATCACGCTAGGCTACTGGAATTTGACAATTTTTAAATAGACAACCTCCGCGACGTGCCAAGCACCAAAATAACGATGTTTTATGACTAGAACTTAAATTAGCCATAACATCTTGCTTGGGTATGGTATTTGGGCGAATCTTATATTGACGAAAAGATCATTTAATTTCCCACACTACATAATTGGTTAACATGGAAAATTTGCATAGGATTTATGGATATTTGATTATCTACGTATAGAAATAATGGTTTTTGTTCTGACGAAAATGTGGGGTGTTACATCTAGGGTTTTAATAGAGAGGAATTTGATAAACAAATGGGCATTTTTGCTTAATATTAAGATTAATCTTCTATTTACATGTTTTGGGAGCTTGATGAAAGACAAGATTGCCCTTGGGATTTAAAATACCGCGACTGGAACACCGATTAAGGCCTCAACGCGATGCAGTGAATGGGTCATCACGATACCCACCGCGACACGGTAGAATCACGATGACTCTCTAGATTGTGATAATTGTTGTTTTGGGGTTCACCATGAAGCGGTGCAATCACGGTGGCCCTCTTGAAATTGACAAATGCCAAAATGGCCTTCATCGCGCCGTGATGGCATGCTCATCATGATACTCACTACAACGCGGCCTAAACACGGTGAGCTACTCTTTTACCAGTTCAAATGCGATCCAATCCTCGTTCAAAAATTCCTGAACTTACCCGAGACAAGTTACTTTCTACCATCTAAGTGTTACAAGTACTTATTAAGGGTTAGACTGATCTAAAAATATTTGGGTTATTACAATATGAAAATGAGAAAATGGGGGTAGTGGGTTGCTGTTTGGTTTTGGGTTTATTTTTTAAAATAACCCCAATTAGATTAGTATTTAGGAGTTTAACAAACGACCCTAAGTTAGAATTTAAGATAATTTTATTAATATTTAAATCGTATTAAAAATCAATTGGTTAATCGCATTGCAATGTGGCCAAATTGATTTTATTTATGATCATTTTTAATAAATTCGCTGAAATTAAATTAAATTCGATGTGAATTATCAATTAGTTTAATCCGAAACTTCTTGTTTTAACAAAATTAATCTTATATTTTTCTAAATAAATTATTTTTGACAACAAAATATATTTAAATCAAAATTTTTCCCATTTAATTCAATTTTCAAGATAGTCCTTGACTAAAATTCAATTTTTCATAAAAATAATTATTTAATAACAAAGTTATACAATCTCGTAAATATAAAAATATATAATCGCTACTTAAAATGACAAAATTCCATATTAAAATAATTTGAATTTTTTTATTCGAATAAGATAAATATTATAATTTTATTTTGAAATCGAAGAAACTCAGAATTAAACTTAGTTGTGGATGACAAAAATTAGGTGTCAACATATAGTCCACGGTGATCATGCCTATATATCATGGAAAAGCCATTGGATTTGCTCGTGTACCTGTCGGACATGATACAAAGCTCTTGTCTATGGACAACAATAGACTACAACTTTTTTGTAACACCTCGATTTGCTGAACCGGAATGCTACACGGTGCTCATGACTCTGAGGGACCACAAGCTAAACCATGACTGATATTTGTACCTGTATACTGCAAATCATGATATAATAATGTGGACTACATAGAACTGTGAGGCCATAAGATTCAACTGAGTAAAACCATGTGGGTGAAAATACCCAAAACAACTCAATCTGAACGTAGATCAGAACATAAATCTAAAAGTAGATCTGAAAGCCTCTAAACTGTCTGAATAAGGATTTGAAGGAACATGTCTCCAACTAACTCTGTAAAACTGAACTGAAGAAATAAATAAATGTATCAAATTGTATTGTCATTGAATCAATGAGGACTCACTATGTCTCAACGCCTGGAATGCTTTCGCTACTGCTAGGCTGGAGCTCGTGTCTCGGAACCTATGGTGTAGCATGAAAATAAAGAACCATAGCGCAAATGCGTCAGTACAACTAGAGTATTGAGTATACGAGGAGGGTAGGCTAAACATAAAGGGTTTCATGCATGAATAACACTGACTGACTAATATGAACGTGGGAGTGGAAACATAAATATATACAAATTGGGATCGTGAATACGTGATAGCATAACCTGTAAGATAATACATGGTTTACAGATAACTGTCATGACTGATACTGAAACTGATAACATGGACGACTGTATCTGACAGTCCTGTATATACTAAAATCTAAAAAACGCCCTGAGTTCTTTTACTGAGACTGATACTGAAACTGTGGGAAGTAGTGTTTAACCGATATTTCCCATGTATCCCATTATGGCTAAGCTGGGGTCAAATCTATGCCCCGATTGGAGGGGTGTCAATACCGTGCCACAGGTAAGCACATCCTGTGAGTGACCCTTATCTGGTGGGTACTCAATGGGAATGGTGGGAACCCTAAAATGACAGGTTAAGCCACCTCACCAACCGTAATCTGATGGGTTAAGATGTCTTAACCATCGCTGGCTACGTAGTTCTGGAACACAAGGATTACTACTAAGAATCACACCCTGAACTGGCGGCTGAGTTCCCATCCTTGGGTTCACTCGGTGCTAACCTCTACTCCCATATGGAGGGACTGGATATGAATAACTGACTGTGCATGACTTAATCTTACTGGATTCCATTGACTGGTAGAATGTTACTGATATCTGACAACTGACTAAGATCATGAGGTTTTCCTGAGTCACATGACTGACTGAAGTCTATCGAATCATATCTTGAGTTCGGATATCGTGATACATGACATGGATCTAGGAACACAACTATAGTTTTCGGGTACAAGTTCCCACAGGACTTGATGGAAGGAAACTGACACACATGACTGACTTGATCATAAGAGTAGAGTCCATAATTTATAATATCATAAGTAGGGATCTCATACTAAGCATGGTTATCAATAATGTATTGCATGGAAAGGATTTCATATCACGTGGAAGT
>NW_025887662.1:26718-67813 GCF_002878395.1 Capsicum annuum
ATTCATCTGGAATATAGCATCGAAGCATAGATACATAAAAACTGGATGAATAGACAAAAAGTTTAGAGGTAAGGCAACTCATAAGCATCCTCTCCAAAAGTTCAAAGAATCTCAAATGGTCAATGTACCTCGGGTTGAGCTTACCCTTCTTCCCAAACCTCATCATGACCTTTTTAGGCAACACATAAAGGAAGAGTCAATCACCAACCCCAAACTTCAAGTCATGAAGCCTATGATCCCCATAACTCTTTTGCCTACTCTGGGCTTCCTAAAGCTTATCCTGAATCACTCAAGCCCTATCCAAAGACTCACAAAGCAAGTTAGTACTATGGGGTCTAACCTTTGAGGTATCAAACTAACCAATAGATAATCGACAATGCCTACTACACAACGCCTCAAAATGAGCCATCTCAAACTCAAGTTATAGCTATTTTTATAAGCAAACTTTGCCAAGCCAAACGTTGCTCCCAATGAACTCCAAAGTCCATAATACATGCACAGAGCATATCCTCTGAAACTTAAATATTTCGCTCCTACTAACTATTCTCCTAAAAGGTTGCAGAAGGTAGAAGTGAACACTAAGCCTTTGTATGAAATAATAGACACGATACTCTATGAAGGCAAACTATTTCATGAACATAGGTACGTGCCAACCTGTCGACACTAAAGAAAATCTGAATAGGTACAAATTGGGTGATTTGGTCAACTGATCCATAATGACCCAAATAGTGTCAGAACCATAAAATCTACAAGGCAACCCACTCAAGAAGTCCATAATGATCCACTCTGGCATCCACTCAAGAATGGGTAATCTCTAAAATAAACCACTTAATATCTGATGCTTGACCTTCAGCTGCTGACAACATAAGCAACGAGCTACAAAATCTACCATATCCTTCTTTATACCCCTGCTATTAAAGTTGTTTCAAATCATAATATATTTTTATCAAACCTAAATGGATAGAATATCTAGAATAATGTGCCCCCTCCAAAATCAATCTTACCCATCCACCAACTTTTGGTACATAACTCGACCTCCAATCCTTAAAACTCCAAAAAATTCAAGAGATGGTGCCCTAGCCTCACCACTTTAAAATTATCTCAAATTATCTTTAAACTCTCATCATCAAACTGTTGAGCTCAAATTTTCTTTTTCAAAGAAGATCTAGCATCAACAAAAATTGAAAAACTAAAAATCCTGAAGCTGTTAAAAAAGATCATTAATACAAGAAAAAGGATAATTTTTATTACATTTACTTTGTTCAACTGCCTATAATTAATACACATATACATAGAACCATTCTTCTTTTTCCAGAACAAGATCGTAGCATGACAAGGTATAATGAACCCCTTACCCAAAAAATTCTCCAACAGATCCATCAACCCATTCAATTCCATCGAGTCTATACTAAAGGGAGGAATATAAATGGGGTTGGTGCCCAGCTCTAAATTAATTAAAAAATCAATATCAAGATCTGAAGGCCTACTAGGCAATTTTGTACGAAACACATCTATGAACTTGTGAACAACCCAAATAAAATCCATTGGGGGCGGTGAGGCAACATTAGTATCACAAACATGAGACAAATAAGAAAAACACCTCCTCTTTTTCATGAGATAAGCAAGAAAAAAATATATAACACCCTTCAAACACAATTAAGTGTATCCTTCCAATCTAACCTTAATACACCCGGTGTAACTAAGGTCACTGTCTTGGCATAAAAATCGAAAATAACATGATAAAAAACACCTCAATCCATACCAAGATAACATCAAAATAAACTATATCTAGGAAAATCAAGTCTATAAAAGTCTCACTACACATAAAGGTAACTGTCATACCTCAGGTCTTGGACGCTAATTTTTTTTAGTATTGACGATACTACCTAGACTACGACTCAGGTTGAGTCATTATCACTCATCATGAAGCGTAGGGTACGACTCGAAGTTTCACCAATAAAGTGTGCCTAGGTTACTATCTTGATCATGACTTAGTCCTCATGAGTTATAGAGTAAGGACACGAGTCGTGGTGACAGAATCGTGACTATAACAATGTGCCCAAGGTTTTGGTCATATCCATAAGTCCATGAAATGACTCATGACCAGTCACCATGAGTCATCACCTGACCCCTAACAATTGGTAGCAATTTTCCAACATGTTTTTATAAAGGGTATTTTGGTCTTTTCTTTTCTTTACATATTACCCACGACCTAACTAAGGGACCCTATTAACATTAGTTAATAAAATCAAACACTAATCTCATCATCTTAAACTCTTCAAAGCAAGAGAAAACTAGGGTTTTCAAGGAATTCAATCTTCAAGCTCTCAACTTTTGATTATCTTTCTATTCTTGTGTGTTTTAGGTATGTCTCTCCTTCCTAACTTGATTTTTATATAAAAGCATATGTTTAATAATTATTTGTGTGAATTTAGTTGTGGGTTTGTATTTGGGTTGAGAATTTTGGATTATTTACTATTAGAATTGCTTTTCCCATGTTTTGAATATGATATTCATGCTTTAAATTGTGGTTTTTGAATTGAATGGGTGCATGGTGATGGGAATTTTAAATAGAGAATATGAGTTTCTCCAAATTATTGGATATTGGCTTGATAATGGTGACATACTCAACCCACCTTCATAAAATTTGATTTTAAATATGGAATTTGCTTGATTTAACTCACTTTTGGAACTAATACATTAGATAAATGGGCAAACAGATTAAAATGGATTTGAAATGACTTGGGGGTCATGGTTTGGTTTTAAATGGAATTTGGGAGTTAGTTTATTTAATTGGATTTGAATGGAATAACTATACTTAGCTTGCAGCATAATTTGTATGACGATACTAGTGGTAAATGCCCTAGTAAATGATGCTTGGTTAACGGTTGGATTATATCCAACTTTTTAAATTTTGGATTAAAGGGGGTTTGTATCTCGGCGTGAAGGTGGAGGTCTTGGTGGGACCAATACTGGAAACCACATTTGCCCGCATAGAGGTCTTTATGACTCTATGAATGGCATATATATATATATATATATATATATGTACATATATATATAATAAAAATAAATACAAAAATTAAAAGTCAACATCTTTTGGAGAATTTCTTTAATTAAACCTAACCTTTATCAAAATAATTTCTCAATGCCGATCGACATTCATCTAACAACTATAAATGCAACAAAGTAATGTGACGATAGAGGCATCAAAATAATATAATTATATCTAACTATTATACAAATTTTTTCTCAAAGCCATCTGACACTCATCTACTGCCTGTGAACTATAATAAAAATAATACGACAATAGAGATATCAAAATAATACAAGTGAACTTTACTTTTACACAAAAAAATATCTCAAAATAGAGACATAAAAATAATGCAATTATACCAAACCTCTCCCCAATTTTTTTTTCAATGGTGACCGACATTCATCTAGCACCTGTAAATTCATCTACGACCTATAAACTACAATAAAATAATACAATAGTGATCACAAAGCTTTAGTTTTGATGAAAATAGTTGTTGTCTTAGTGAAAATTTTTCCACTAAAGAATGACTTGAATGAAAAAAATAAGATGTATATATATATATATATACACACGTTGAATTTTATTACGTTGATAAAAATAGTGAAGAAGTTGAGGGTTAGAAAATTAAGTATCCACCAATCTAGATATGCAACCGAATCAAGTTAGATGAGCATCGATCATATTTTCCCAATAAGTAAATTAGTTTCTTCTCTAGTTTAACGTGCATCTCAATATTGATAGGAAGTATTTTCTTAATAGAGTCCTATTTTAGAAGTATTTTTCTATCCTATTTTAGGACTATTTTTTTAATTGATCAGTACAAAGAAAAATATTAATTAATTTTCCTTCCATATATTTTAGGAGTCCCATATATTTTAGGAGTATAGTTAATATAATAAAAATAATTAAATAATAAATAGAAGAAAATAGTGAAAAAATAGTTTTGTCTAAAGGAGAGTCTTTTAATGAAGGACAAAAAGTTTAAATCACTTTTTAAGGGTCTTCACACTTTTAATATATTAAAGATATACATATTAGGGATGTTTGGAGCCTTGGTATCTCTGGCCTCCCTCATATTTCCTTGGTTCGTACGGCTAAAACGCATTGAGGCTCTTTCAGCAGGAGGAACTGAACCTATAGCCTATGGGTGTCCTTAGGATGGATAGCGCTACACAGTCCAAGTTGATGGTTTTAAATTCTTATGTTCATAACCCATTTTCCCTATCCCATCATCCTATATATATGTATGTATGAAGGTGTGTATATGGTTTGACTATTTTTGGATATCACTTTTCTTGAGTTACATGCTGGTGCTTATCCCACTGATCGTCATTGGATTCTACATTATTTCATGATGTAGGGTCATAGGGTTCTTTGTTAAATTGGGTGCAGTATTTGGTAGAATGAATATGGATTGAGTTGTTGTAAAGTGGTGAGCCTTTATCATCCGAAAAGATGTACTATTTCATTAGGTTTCTTTTTATATTTCAGTAATCTAAGAGTTTCACTATCCTGGTCGGGGGCATGTCTTGACCTAACTTGCTATTATGGTTTTACAGGCTTTGTGGAAAGGTGTGGAGATTTTTGGTCATTGATTTTGTCTTCTATTCTCTCCTATGGTTTTATATACATATTTTTATTTGGTTTGGTTTTGCTTTTGCTATGAATTTATTGTGCTCAGGTTGTTAAGCTAAGAGGTGGTATCCACCCCCTGAGGAGCTAGAGATACCCGTCTAAGACTGGTTCGAGTTATGACAAGTTTCGAGTTCTGCCAATACTCCTTATCCTAAGACTTCAGTTGATTGCCATTTTAAAATTAGCAGTGGTCCTAAGATATAGGGTGCCTATTCTCAGTCTAGTAAAGCTCAGTCATCCCCACCTTATCCTTCTTATCACTTTTATGGGAAGATTCACCGTGGATATTATGAGGAGGGGATAAATCGGTGCTACAATTATGGTCAGGTTGGTCATATTCAGTGAGATTGTCCTTTAGATAGGGTTGCCACTAGGGCTAATAAAGTTTTGATTGCCTCTTCTTCAAATCCCACTGTAGACACGTAAAATTTATTTGGTCAAATTCATATAAAATTTATATTTGACCCATATTTTATTAGGTCTAAAATTATTTTGGTCTATAAAAATAATAAGCCCATTTTATTCCTCAATAAGGACTTCAAGGTCCATCTCACCTTGAGGCCCAAACTTATGCCACATGTCAAGTGATGTGGTATCCCAGTCAAATTAAAGACCAATGAGGCAAGACCACACACTCAAATGATGTGGAAATCCAAGTCAAGCTCAAGAGCCTATTGCCAAGTGTCCCAAATGACATATTTTTGGCCAATCACAAGCAACTTATCACATGACCTTTGTAATAAGCTTAAAAATTAAATGGACCAATCAGAAGGAGATAGAAAAGGTTATTTACCCTTGGACTGTCTACCCCCTACAACTATAAATAGGAAGGTTACATAATTTTCTGGGGTCATTCTGCAAGCATTGGAGAAAGCTCTGCATTGACTACACAGCTTTTCAAAGAATTGACTTATGAAGTTCTGCCCGGTGATGTGCAAACAAATGCTAACACATTGAGGCTTTTAACTAAGAATAATTGCAAAGTCTTAAGCAAATTTTGTCGTTTTTGATTGTTTTATGCTTGATTTTATAATAGAAGCAATGATACAAGAGAACCAATAAGGATGGAAGCAAAAGAGTTAAAATCTGAAGTAATTCGAAGAGAAGTATGGCTGATAACATTTCTGATAAGTCGTCAGCCCTGTGATAAGTTATCAGCTTTATCATCATCCTCAGATAGAGAATGTACCTGAGTTGAGAGTTGTGACGACATTTTGTGATAAGCCATCAAGGAGCTGATAGGTTGATAAAATTGGTGTCCCTAAGGTAGAACATGAGAGCTGAGGTAGAGATGTGATGACATTCGTGATAAGTCGTTAAAGAGTTGATAGGTAGTCAAAACCATCATCAGCCTAAGGCAGCGAATACAAAAAGCAAAGAGGAGCTGACGACATTTGTGATTATTTTATTTCCAAATGGCTTCACCTATCCGAGGAATTGCAGAACTTTATTATTTTATTTCCATAATTAGGGTGAACTATTTAAAGCATTGTTTAGGGTTTTCTAAGGAGTTCCGGATATCTTTTGGAGACACATATTTTGATATTTTATCTCTCTAGTTTCTTGACCTGAACAAGCAATTACTTTGAAGAGATTATCATCATTATTTTGTAATTACTAGTTTGATCTAATCTGAGAATCTCTAGTTTCTATTCATCTTGTGGTAAGTTTATCTTTCAAATTATGAACATAACTAGTTGTTTTGATTATTACATCATGAGCGGATAAATTCCTTTAACCTGAATTATGGGATCTAGGGTTAAGTCTGGATAAGGTGCTGAGTGTTCAAGATTCAAAAGGTGGTAGGGCTCCTTGATAACTCTGAGGTTTTAATTATCGTCTATTGGTTGCAAACGATAGATAATACTTTCTTTGATTTGCTTGAGAAAGAAATCAAATATAGTGGGAAGTAAATTATTAACAGGGACTTGATATCACTAAAAACTTCCATTTAAAAATTGATGTTGTAACAAGGTTGACTAACCTGAGGTCAAATATGGTCATGAATATAAATTCCCTAAGTCTGAGAGGATTAGGTAATTAAATTCTTAAGTATGTCGAGAGACATATAGGCATAAGTTCGATAGAGATAACTTGTTGTCCTACCTACTGTGAGAATCTTGAACCACCATTAGCATCTGTCAAGTACCAAAACCCCTAGTGAACATAATTCTAGTTTTTCCATAAACTCTTGATTACGAACACTGTAACTAAAGTGACCAACAATTACTTGCTAAACTAAAAAACCCCCATTTCAGGAAACATCCAAATATTAGTTGATTAAATTGCAAACGACTTAAGTTTACACCATATTCCCTGTGGGATTCAACCCCAACCTAGTTGAGTTTTATATTGACAACAATCTCTTACATTCTCATTAGATAGATGTAGTTTGAGCGTTATCAAAAATGGCACCATTGCCGGGGAATACGGTTGTAAATTAAAGTTGGGTACGCTAATTGACTATTAGCCAAGTTTCCTAGTTTAACGTTTATTTGTTGTTTATTTATTACAGGATCTTTGTAGTGTATGTCAAGCACCAGAGGTTCTGTAGAACCATTGTTACCACTTAATTTGGAACCACAATGAATTAGAAGAATGGCAGAACAACAAGAGGCTGATAGATTGGCAGCCTTAACTAAAGCGTGCAAAATGTCGGTCAACAAGCACGACATCAAAACCCTGAGAATGAAGATTTGGGAGATGTGGAGTTGCTAAATCCCGGTAACCCAAGGAATACAGAGCAAGTAGCTGCACCAGTACGGCGTAATGTTAATAGGAACCGTCCGTTCTGAGAAAGACAAGAGTACCAGCCGGTCCAGTATGACCTCAATAATGATGATGATAGAATGGACAGAGAAGGTTCAATGGGTGCAATCATTTCTCCACCATTGGAACTTGGGGCTAAATTCAACATTACGAGTACTATGATTTAACTCCTCAATCTAAAGAGGTTGTTTGGTGGACTTCCTGGGGATGACCTAAACTTGCATTGGTGAATTTTGTCACCATCTGTAAATCTTTTGATAACCCAGGAGTGGACTAGAATGCTATCCGGTTGAGATTATTTTCATTGTCTCTGTCTGGGAAGGCAACTTTATGGCTAAATAAGCTGACACCCAATCCTATAACCAACTGGAGGCAGTTGAAAGGAGCTTTCCCAGAAAGGTTCTTTCCGTCTTCTAGGAGGGTACAATTGAGGGATGAGATCAGAAACTTTAGGAAAATCCCAACTAAAGCCTTGCATGAAACCTAGAAAAGATTCAAGAAGAAGCTGACACAGTGTCCGAACCATAATATGATGGACATATACTTGATGGAGACTTTGTACATGGCTCTTAAATCTCTGACAAAGCTAATTGTAGATAATACTGCTGTTGGTTCATTTGTTGATCTTACATTCCTAGAGGCTTCAAAGATACTAAAAAGAATGACCAAAAAGAGTCGGGCATGGCATACCATAGACTCTATGGTAACTAGCCCCACTATGTCTGGGGTTATTACTGTGGAACAATGTAGAAAAGATAAGAAATGTGACCAAGACATGGCTCACATTAAAATGCAGATGGACTTTCTAACCAAGAACTTCCTATCAGGTAAGACTGAGAAGGTGAAAGCTATGAGATCTTAGGATAGAGTTGATGCTGATGTAGAAGAAGAGGCTTACCATGTTAATAATCAGGGAGATTTTGAGGCAATGGACAAGGGAATCAAGGTTGGAATTATTATGATAAGTCTGGTTATAAATATAGGAAGAAGAGAAATTAGAGAAACAACAATCATAGGAGCGTGCTCTATGTCCCTCTTAGAAATCGTAAGGATACTACAATAAGTTTTGAAAAGATGTCCATGGAGGACATGATGGATAAGTTATTGAAGAGAGTGGAAGCTACCAACTCTGGTGTGGCTTCTATGAAGACTGATTTATTACCTATTAGTCAGTTGGTAAACTCACACTCTGCCGTAATCAGAGGAAGAGCGGAACGTTACCAAGTGATACGGTCTAAAATCTGAGGAATAATGGCTCATGTATGGAGATTACCACTAGAAGTAGTAAGATATTACCTGGCCCTTCTGTAGGCAAACATGTAGTTGATGAGGTAGTTGATGATGAATCAGAAAAAGGAGGTCCAGTGGAGTCTGAGAAGCTGGATAATTCTGATGATGCTCCAAGAAAAAGAAAGAAAAAGAAAAGGAGGTAGTGTTGAAAACTATTCCAAGACCACCAGCTCTATTTTCTCAACGATTGAAGAATATAACTGATGATGCAAAATTCAGCAAATTCATGGCAATGCTCAAGCAGTGGATAATTAATGTGCCATTGGTAGAGGCACTCGAACAAATGCCAGGATATGCTAAATTCATGAAGGACCTTGTAACTAAGAAAGGAGCAGTGAGCTACGAATTAGAGGATAATCTTAATCATTGTAGCACTATTTCTACAATGACCATGGTGCAGAAGAAGCCAGACCTAGGCACATTAATTATTCCCTGTACAATTAGGACTACGAAATTCGCTAAGGCATTATGTGATCTGGGAGTGAGCATTAATTAGATGCCGCTGGCTATATATAGAAAGTTGGGTCAGGGAAATCCCAAACCCACCAGCATGCAACTCGTGATGGCGGATAGGTCAGTAAAATGACTTGTTTTCATTTTGTATGATGTGTTGGTGAAGGTATCCAGCTTTATTTTCCCTACAAACTTAGTCATTCTGGATTGTGAGGTGGACTTTGAGGTACCCATAATATTGGGTTGACCATTCCTCGCAACTAGAAATGTGTTGATTGATTTGAGAGCGAATGAGCTCTTATTCAGGATGAATGATGAAGTGGTACAATTTTATGTGTGTAAATAAATAAAGCATCACGAAGAAATGACTGTGTCTCAGTAGTTGATATGTATTATGAGGATGAACAAGAGATGTCAAGAGAGAAGCAACTTGTTGTCAAGCCGTTACCCGCAGTTCTGATGAACTTTAATCGTGAAGGCATTGAGGAGTATGAAGAGACTGTTTGTGCCTTGTCAGGAATGGGTTCATATTCTTATGCTCCTAAAAAGCTAGACCTTGACCTTTCTAATCGACCAACACCACCAGCCAAGCCATACATTGAGAAGCCACCGGTGTTGGAATTAAAAGAGCTACCTGGGCACTTACGGTACATGTTTTTCGGAAAACAAAAACATGATACCTATTATTATTGTGGCTGATTTGCATGAGCAATAGATAAATACACTTATTTCAGTACTTCAGAGGCACAAGAGACCTATAGGATGGACCATCATAGATATTATTGGCATTCCCCCTGGCATCTGCACGCATAAAATATAACTTAAAGAAGATTGTATTCTAACCAAAGAGCATCGGCGCCATCTTTAACCACCAATACAAGAGGTGTTTAATAAGGATATTATTAAGTGGTTGAATTCAGGAGTGGTTTATCCTATTTTTGACAGCAAATGGGTGAGCTCAGTTCAATACATGCCCAAAAAGCGGGGCATAACTATGGTTGTAAATGAAAGAAATGAGTTGATTCCACTCAGTCCTGTGACTGTGTGGAGAGTTTTCATGGATTACCACAAGCTAAATTCATGGACTCTAAAAGACCATTTCCTTATGCCTTTTATGGACCAAATGCTTTATCGACTGGCCGAAAGGAGATTGTATTTCTTTTTGGATGGTTTTTCTGGATACAACCAAATTTGTATTTCTCCTGAAAATAAAGAGAAGACGACATTCATATGTCCATATGGAACATTTGTATTTAAGAGGATGCCATTTGGGCTATGCAATGCAACCACCATTTTTCAGCAGTGCATGATGTCTATCTTCTTAGATATGGTGGAGAAAACCATGGAGGTATTCATGGATTATTTCTCTATGGTGGGAGATTCATTTGAGGTGTGTTTGGCAAACCTGAGTATTACCTTACAACGATGTGCTGAATTCAATTTGGTGTTGAACTGGGAAAAATGCCATTTTATGGTAAAGGAGGGCATCATTCTCGGTCACAAAATTTCAGCAAAAGGGATAGAAGTTGATCGAGCCAAAGTGGAAGTTATTGAGAAACTACCACTTACCATTTCAATAAAGTGAGCGCATAGTTTTCTTGGACATGATGACTTTTATCGGAGGTTTATAAAAGACTTCTCAAAGGTTGCAAATCCACTTTGCAAACTTTTGGAGAAAGAAGTAAAGTTTTCCTTCGATAATGATTGCTTGAAGTCATTTGAATGCCTTAACAAGAAGATGGTTGGGGCCCCTATTATTGTTGTACTAGACTGGTCAAAACTATTTGAGATCATGTATGATGCAAGTGGTGTTGCCCTTGGATCTATATTGGGACAAAAGAAGGACAAACTATTTCATCCAATATATTATGCCAGTAAAGCACTGAATGGAGCGCAAAAGAACTACACCGTCACTGAGTAGGAACTTCTGGCTGTAGTATATGCTTTTGAGAAATTCAGGGCTTATCTGCTTGGGACCAAGGTGTAGTTCACACTGACCATGTAACTTTGAGGTATTTGGTTGCTAAGAAGGATGCAAAACCAAGGCTGATTAGATGGGTATTATTGCTATAAGAATTTGACTTTGAAGTCAAAGATAGGAAAGGGTGTGAAAACCAGGTTGCATATCAGCTGTCTAGAATGAAAGGTGAGCAGGCAATTAGTGATGAAATAGAGATAAATGATGCCTTCCTTATGAGGAGATCTTGGCTGCTGTTGTGGAGAAATTGCCTTGGTATGCTGATTTTGTAAATTATGTTGTGAGTGAGGTCATTCTAGAAAATCTTTCCTTCCATCAAAGAAAGAAATTCCTACATGATGTGACACATTACTTCTGGGATAAGTCGTATCATTTTCGATGATGTGAGGATAATATTATAAGGAGATGTGTTCCGAAAGTAAATGTATTGCGCATATTGGAAGCATGTCATGCTTCCCCAATCGGAGGTCACCATGCAGGTGATCGAATGGCTAGGAAGGTATTATAGAGCGGTTACTATTGGCCAACTTTTTTCAAGGATGCCCACGAGTTTGTGCTGAAATATGACCAATGTCAGAGACAGGGGTCAATCTTCAAAAGACATGAGATACCTTTGACTAAGATGCTTGAAGTGGAATTATTTGATGTATGGGGAATCGATTTCATGGGTCCTTTTGTAAGCTCATATAGGTTGAAGTATATTTTAGTTGCTTTTGACTATGTCTTGAAATGGGTCGAAGCTGTTGCTTTGTCTGATAATGAAGGAAAGAGAGTTGTTTCTTTTCTCAAAAAGAACATCTTCTCTCACTTTGGAGTACCGCACACTATTATAAGCAATGTAGGATCTTATTTTTGCAACAAAGTATTTGAAGCAGCTTTAGAAAAAAATGGAGTGAAATAGCATAGAGTATCCACTCCATATCACTCACAAACTAGTGGGCAAGTGGAGGTTTCAAATTGAGAGATTAAAGCCATCCTATCCAAAATGGTGAATGCTAGTCAGAAAAATTGGTCTCGAAAGGTCGATGATGCCTTGTAGGCATATCAGACTACTTTGTAGACACCCATTGGCATGTCACCATTTTAGCTGGTCTATGAAAAAGCTTGCCGCTTACCAATAGAGCTGGAGCACAAGGCCTTATGGGCACTCAAAGGCTGAATTTGAGTTGGAAAGAGGTAGTAGAGCTAAGACTGGGAAAACTGAATGAGACGAATGAATTCCGTCTCAGGTCATATGAACGGGTGGACCTATATAAAGAAAATATGAAAAAATACCATGATTGGAGGATAGAGAAATGACACTTCCAAAAGGGTGACTTGGTGCTTCTGTTCAATTCCAGGCTCAAACTGTTCCTAGGTAAGCTTAAATCTAAGTGGTCAGTCCATTTTAAAGTTAGTCAAGTCTACTCATCTGGAGTAGTGGAACTTGAAATTGAAAATGACAGTACCTTCAAAGTAAATGGGCAATGAGTAAAACTTTATATTGGTCCAAAATAATCAATGAAAAGTGTCACTACTATCTGTCTTGATGAAGTCTGAAGTAATCGAGATACCTGAGTCATGCCATGAAGTTAAGACAGGCGCTACATGGGAGGCAACCCATGACCCTCGGGATTGATCTATTCTAGGTATACTCTAATCCTAATCTTAGATTTTCTTTGATTTTAAGTTGAGGGTGTAGGGTTAATTGTTGTTGTAAAATTTTGTAGCCGACTAGGATAAATACTTGTACTTAAGGCAATTGAATTATTTTGTGATTTTTGTACACCTCTTCAAGTGGTTTACTTCATTAACTGTGTGATTTGCATTTAAGTGTGACCACTGTGTATCTTTGTTTGGCATTAGTTATAGTAACACAATAATCATTGCTAAAAAGCTGCACAAACTGAATGAGTAGTAGATTGTGATATACCTATGTGCCAAGTGTGTGTGAGATGTTACTTAGTTCCCTCTGTATGCTGAAGCCAGAACTTTCCCAGTTAGTCTTACTTAGGTTGAAGGATAGGTGTTAGGAATGGATCATAGGCTATTTTGATATGAGCTCACTTTAGCCTAAATGGCCTTCCCTATGTGCATAATATCCCTTGATCCCTATTTTGAGCTTGATTAGCCTATTTCTTTTTATGACACCTGTTATCTTCCTATTTAGATCACAATGAACCTTTTTTGGCCCTGGTCCTCTTTAGACACTGTGTACCTTGACTTAGGCAAATGGCCTAAGTTGAGGGTGATTATAATAGGGGTGTGTGATACATAATGAGTATGAAGAAAAGTACCACAAAAGAAAAGAATAAAAAAAGTTGGGTGCGGAGGAAAAGAGAAGGAAAAAGAAAAATTGTGAAAAAGAATAAGTGATTATGGAAAAGACCGCACCCAACCTAAATAAGTGTGATCAATAAAAGAGAAGAATTGAAAAGGCTAATGAGTGAAGCCCCAAAAAGCTAGTGTAGTATCAAGGAGGCGTAGTCCCTTTAAATACCCTCGAGTATCATACCAACCCCTAACTTACATCACAAGCCTAAGAGAAGACCTATAGTGATCCTAGCTGACCTATCTGAAGATCTGGGTAATGAAAAATAAGGGCAAGCCTATGGTAGTTGGCATACGTTGGTTGGAACTTCATTCTAAGAGTGAGTGTTTTGATTGTCCCTATGGTTACGTATAGGATTACTGATATGAGATGAGGGGGATTTCTTTTCTATGAGGGCACACCAGATATGTTGCTAGTTGCTAACTTGTTTGGAGAGTGTAATACTGGTATATACATGGTTAATGTAACTAAATTAATGCAGTCTATTAATTTATGTATGTTGCATTGGTGTTCTTCACTGTTCTTGAATTGACTTACCTTGGAGAGGGTGAAAGAGTTTTGAGATGATATAGATGATTGACTGCCAAATGTACTTTGTATTATCTTAGTTGTGTTAAGTTGCTTGAGGATAAGAAATTTTTTTAAGTTGAGGGTGTTGATGTGTGAGCTAATGTTAACACATTTAAGGCTTTTAACTAAGAATAATTACAAAGTCTTAAGCAAATTTTATCATTTTTGATTGTTTTATGTTTGATTTTGCAGTAGAAGCTATGATGTAAGAGAACAAACAAGGATGGAAGCAAAGAAGTTGCAATCTGAAGTAATTCAAAGAGAAGTGTGGCTGATAAAATTTCTAGTAATTCGTTAGCCCTATGATAAGTTATCAGCTTCATCATCAGCCTCAGATAGAGAATACACCTGAGTTGAAAGTTGTGACAACATTTTATGATAAGCCGTCAAGGAGCTGATAGGTCATCAAAATTGGCATCAGCCTAAGGTAGAACATGAGAGATGAGGTAGAGAAATGACGACATTCGTGATAAGTCATCAAGGAGATGATGGATCATCAAAAACATCATCAGCCTAAGGCAGCAAATACCAAAAGCAAAGAGGAGTTGACGATATTTGAGATAAGTCGTCAGCCTCCTGATAGGGCATCACGGATGGCTTCACCTGTTTGAGGAATTGCTGAACTTTATTATTTTATTTCCATAATTAGGGTGAACTATTTAAAGCATTGTTTAGGGTTTTTTAAGGAGTTCTGAACATCTTTTGGAGACACGTATTTTGGTATTTTCTCTCTCTAGTTTCTTGACTTAAACAAGCAATTACTTTGAAGATATTATCATTATTATTTTGGGATTACTACTGTGATCTAATCTGAGGATCTCTAGTTTCTATTCATCTTGTGGTAAGTTTATCTTTCAAATCATGAATATAGCTAGTTGTTTCGATTATTACATCATGAGAAGCTAAATTCCTTTAACCTGAATTATGGAATCTAGGGTTAAGTCTTGATAAGTTGCTGAGTGTTCAAGATTCAAAAGGTGGTAGGAATCCTTGATAATTCTGAGGCTTTAATTATTGTCTGTTGGTTGCAAATGATAGATAATACCTGATTTGATTTACTTGAGAAAGAAATCAAATATAGTGAGAAGTGAATTATTAACAGGGACTTGGAAGCACTAAAAACTTCCATTTAATAATTGACGTTGTAACAAGTTTGATTAACCTAAGGTAAAATCTGGTAATGAATATAAATTCCCTAAGTCCAAGAGGACTAGGTAATTAAATACTGAAGTAGGTCAAGAGGCATTTAGGCATAACTTCAATAAAGATAACTTGTTGTCCTGCCTACTGTGAGAATCTTGAACCACCATTAGCATCTGTCAAGTACCAAAACTCCTAGTGAACATAATTATGATTTTTCCATAAACTCTTGATTGTGAACACTGTAACTAAAGTGAACAACAATTACTTGCTAAACTAAAAAACTCCCCTTCAGGAAACATCCAGCTATCAGTTGATTAAATTGCAAACGACTTAAGTTCACACCATATTCCCTATGGGATTCGACCCCAACCTAGTTGGGATTTATATTGACAACGATCGGTTACATTCTCATTAGAGAGGTGTAGTTTGAGCTTTATCACCCGGAGATCAACTTAATAAGATGAAGTGTTGTCTGACATTGTTGGAGATCCAAACACAATTTTATGAGGCTCAAATCATCCAAAATTTTGAGAATGACGCTACAAAAGGCCCTCGAAACACGAAAAATTTTAGGAGAGAAGAATCGAGAGAATAACAGAATTGTACTCACTAAATTACTTTAAATAAAATTATTATTTTTGTTTATTTTATTTTTGCTTGCATTTAATTTTCAGCTTTACGAAAATTTGTTGCAAACAAATTTTGGCGCGCCCAGTAGGACAAAATCTTCCCTTTATCTCTTCTCTCATAAATTAGATCTTCAAATCTGTAGCCGCCGAATAAAGATAGAAGCTCTGTTGGTACTTCAATAGTCATCATCAAATCTACACTTTGACAAGCCTTAAGGTAGGGGACATTTGTAGAAATCTAAAATTTGTGGGACTCTTCAAGAAGAATCCAAATTCTGTTAGGGTTCTAGGAGGTTACTTTACTCTAAATCCCGCCTATTTAAAGGGTAACATATTACCTGAAACAGGCATCTTGAATATCCCTTAAACTAAGGGGTATTCGTAAAAAGATCGGGATCTCCAATATCCTATGATATCATGGGATATTCATAAAGAGATCATTCTATGTTCGAGAAATATGCTACTAACAACTCTCGAATTATGGAGAAAAGAAATATGCTATTGACGACCCACGAATTACAGAGAAAATCAAGAGAAGAATCAAGGGAGGTACAGATTTGTAACCACCTTATTTATCAATAAAATTATTATTTCTTCATATTTTCATTTATGGTTGAAGTTTATTTTTCATGAATTAAATTATTTTTAAAATAAATTGGCATGCCCAGTGGAACCAAATTTTCCCTTCATCTCTTCTCTCATAAATCATATCTACAAATTTGTAGCCATCACATAAAGATAGAAACTCTATTGGTACTTCAAGACTCGTCATCAATCTACACTTCGACAAGCGTTGAAGTGGGGGGCATTTGTAGAAATCTAAAATTTGTGGGACTCTTCAACAAGAAGTCAAATTTTGTTAGAGTTCTAGGAGGCTACTTTACCTTAAATCCTGCCTATTTAAAGGGTAACATATTTCCTGAAATAGGCATCTTGAATATCCTATAAACTGAGGGGTATTCGTAAAAAGATTGGGATGTCTGATATCCCATGATATCATGGTATATTCATACAGAGATCATCCTATGTTCGAAAAATTTATTACCGACGGCCCTTGAATTAAGGAGCAAATCAAGAGAGAAGAATCAAGGGAGGAATAGATTTGTAGCCACATTGTTTATCAATACAAATTGTTGTTTGTTCATATTTTTATTTGTGGTTGAAGTTTATTTTCCATGAATTAAATTATGTTGGAAGAAAATTGGCATGCCCAGTGGGACAAGTTCTAATCTCCATCTCTTCTTCCTACAAAATCAAATTAAACTACTGCTATGGACTTTGAAAATACTAAAGTTGTCTCATGCAAGAACTCTTCTACTGCCACATCTGCTGCCACATCTGATGAGCTCAGCCATGTTGGTCCACTCACTTGGCACAAGTTGAAGACTAGTGGTTAGGACGAATCTGAATACCTCACTTCTTTGAAAAAGGTAGAAAAAAGAAAATATCATATGGCGGCTGGAATCATAACTCCTGGGGGAAACTTAATCCTTGTTATATGATGAATTCTCTCAGACTGGCATTAATTTTATTGGATCTAAATATTCGACTGATTCTCCAGTTTCAACAAAGGTCAATGCCTTGATGGCTGCCCGAACTGATATGGATGAGAAGCTCGCAATAATGGAGCAAACCATTAAAGTTTTAAGGAAATCTGTTGAGGAAAAAGATCTTCAAATCGGTCAACTGATGAATAAGTTTGAGTCCTTCACCCCTGGAGAAGCGAGCCACGACCCTGCTTATCCACCCGACTTTACTATGCAAAATAATAATGTTGATGAGTCACCTAGAAAGACTAAATCTCAAAAAGAAAAGCAGTATACTTTGGTTGGAGCTCTGTTTATTCAATAGTTGCAAGACATGATAACTAACTCTATCAAGGCTCAATATGGTGGAGCACCACAGAGTTTGTTGTATTACTCCAAGCCTTACACAAGGCGAATTAACTATCTATCCATGCCAATGAACTATCAACTACCAAAGTTACAGCAATTTGATGGCAAGGGAAACCCGAGGCAACACATTGCCCACCTTCTCGAAACTTGCAGCAATGCTGGAAAAACGGCAATCTCCTGGTGAAATAGTTTGTCCATTCATTAAAAGGGAATGTATTCGACTAGTATATCAACTTAGAGCATGAGTCAATTGTTAGTTGGGAGCAGATCGAGAAGGAATTTCTCAATAATTTTTATAGAACTTGAAAAATGTGAGTATGATAGTGTTGATTGGCACTAAGAAAAGAAAGGATGAGCATGTGGTGGATTACATTAATCGTTGGAGGTCATTGAGTTTGGACTGCAAAGATCGCCTTTCTAAAATATCCGTTGTAGAAATATGCACTCAAGGAATGCATTTGGTCCTTTTTATACAATCTACAAGGAATCAAACCGCAAACATTTGAAGAATTTGCTACACGAGCACATGACATGGAGTTAAGAATCGCAAGTCATGGGAAGGCTTCTCTTTTTGTTGATCTTACAAAAGAAAAGAAAGAGTTCAAGAAGGTTACGACCCCAAAAATCTATACTAAAGAATCCATGGTGGTAAAATCAACTTCAGTAAAGGTGACAACGAAGCAAAAGGTGAAGAAAGATGAAACCTCCAAGTAATAGTCGAGAGAGGAAAAATATCTCCCAACTTTGAAAGAGTTAGACGCAAAAGTTTACCCATTTCCAGATTTAGACGTACCTATGATCCTTGATGAATTGTTGGCCAAGAAAGCCGTTGATCTTTCAGAATTAAAGAAGCCTGAGGAAATTAATAGGGTTAATGATCCCAAGTACTGCAAGTTTCATCACGTCATTGGCTACCCGACGGGGAAATGCTTCATTTTAAAGGAGAAAATCATGACACTAGTAAGTAAAGGAAAAATTATCATCGACATGGATGAAACCATGGATGCAAATCATGCAAGTGTTGTCGATCGACCAAAATGCTCCATGCTGCAGACTATGCAAAGTACCATCTTTTTACAATTTGGGAGCTTCAGGCCGGTTGAAGTTGATGCCCCAAGAAGAACTTCTGAAGCTGCAATAGAGGTAGATGACAATTTATAAAATGATGAGGATGGCAGTTGGACTCTGGTTTCTCATAAGAAAATAAGACATCGAGCGATTCTAAGGATACGACTTCTTGAGCCGAAAGTGATGGGGCAAAATGTGGATCAGCTACGACTATCAAAAAGTGTCAAGTTTAATGATAGTAAGAGGACTAGTGGTTTCTTGTCACAGAAGGCCCGAAGACCTATCACGTTGCATGAAATTTTTTTGAAAAAATTCCTTTAAGATAGCCAAGGCAGGGCGACACATGTAATTTCTAGCATAGAAGAACCCAAGGAAAGTAAACAAGAGTATCATTGTAATGCCCCAAAAATGGGTTCCAAAGCGTCACATGGTGCTTGAGGCTACGAGTAGCCCCAAGCTAACCCTTTGAGCCATTTTCATTTATTTCAACACGAATCAATGGGGTTTCCATAAATAACCCTCAAATATCAACAGAGTAATCATCATCCAAGAATAAAAGAATTTCAGAAAGATAACAAAATACGACTTATTAGTCAACTCCCAACATCTATACTAGTCTGACAAGCCTCTAAGAAAATCAATAAAACCAGCGAGCCATTGAGACATGCCCCAACTGACTTATACTCAGTTATCAAATGTAAACAATTCCATGAAACCAACATCATACAACACGTCCTCGAAACATGTGGACTTACCATGATAGAGGGTGTAGAACAGCGTACCCGAAGAATTACTGTCGAACTTGGAACTGAGCACCTGAACCTATATTTTGAGACAATGCAGCCCACATCTAAAGATGTGCATCATTACCATGGAAAGAAACCGAGTATATGGGGGTGTATGTAGTTTTATAAACATCATCATCATAAATATTTATAAGAAATATGCAGGATGTATGAAAGACTCACATAGCCCGAAGAAAATCATGATAATCATGAGAGGATTAAATAATTATAATAACACATGTGAGTCATCATATAATTTGTCAATCACTTTCAGTTCATCAAGAATTTCAATTCTCATAATGTAAATATCATTTAAATCTTTTGGAAGAATAACTTTCACAATTCCACTTTCAAATCACTTCACTATTCACCATAGACACAAGGAAACACACACACTAGGAGATCCTATAACCGACATAAACCATGTGAGCTACATGGAGTCCAACGTACAACCCACGTTAGGGAGAGCCATCCTATCCTTGCCATCAGAGTAGGATTATCGATATCAAATCCACACAAACTAGTGATCACTATATAAATCAGCCTCAGGCTCACTCCTATGGGGGCACGTAGTTCGATGGAAGTAAGGTCACGTTATACCTCCCACTCGGTTCTAAAGATTCCTCGCAACTTAGCTCAGATCATTTCAAACACAATCCACAACAAAAGAATTTCAGTAATATATAAATATACCTCGGGAGCCATCATGTTTCCCATCTATGAAAATCAACCACGTTGTGAATTTCTTTCACACTCGAGTTCAAAACAACTCCATTAAGACCAAAAGGTCAAATCATTCAAAATATCTCAAATATTCAACATCAACGTACTTATAACACACACTTTCTCAAAAACACAATTTCCAATGGGGATTCACGACCCAAATAACAAAATCATGATAAATATCGTTCAAGATTCATGCTTTATATCTCCACACATGTAAATTCATCTTTCAAAATCATAAATATCAAGATTTCATAATAATCATCATAAGATATGTGTTCATGCTTCAAATTCGTAAAAAATGAAATAAAAATCATGCCTTTGTAAAGAAAATTACTTTTGGGCACAAGAACGAAAGAGAGTTCTTATTGAAAAACCCCACATACCTTGAACGATAAACTTTAGATCGATACTCATTTTTGAGATGTTAATCGTGTCTTTGAATGATGGTTCTTAGAGTTCTTGAACTAGGAACTTGGAATCTTGAATAAATTTATAGAATTAATGGTGAACTTTGGAGGTTCTTGAAGTTGGATGTAGGAGCTTAGGGTTTTCTTTTTGAGGGAATTTGATGAAATATAACATATAATGCTTCTAATAGGCTTTAATATAGGGTTTGGACGGATTTTGGGTGAGGGGGAATGACCAAAACACCCCTAAAAATTAAATAATTCTCGAATATGTCCTTTGGTGGACTATTTTGATAGTCTGAAGTAGATCAGCCATAATGTTTTACTCCGATATCCAAATTAGATGAAACCAATTTTATTATAAAGAGGACTCTCATATATTTCCGTTGATATATAGTATCTCACTCAGATCATTGTGTACGAGGAGTTATGATCAATTAAAGTTGACCCAAAAATTCACTTTTGTTAGGCTAAAGTAGATCGATCATAACTTTTTGCTCCGATAGAAAAATTGGATGAAACCAATTTCATTGAAAAGAGGACTCGTAGAGATTTCCATTGATATATAGTAGATCACCCAGATCATTATGTACAAGGATTTATGATCATTTAAAGTTGGAGCAAAAATACGCCAGGCCTCAATTATTTTTCCTGCACGTTTTACTGTTCACTACTATTCATGGTTCGATCGGAATGTTCATAACTCGTCACTCGGGTGTTCGTTTTGGATGATCCACATATCTTTGGAAAGATTATTCCATACTCTACGCAATGGTGGGTCATAATCTAAGACATTCCGCATGAAAAATTTATAATTCATTCTAGAAGATAAAACCCAACACGTTTAAGCACAAAATTTCAATGAAAAATTTCCCGGGGTATTATAATTATCTAACAATATCACAAGAATATCATGTTAAGCAAGTAGTTGTACTGTGTTTTGCTGTAATTTCCTTCACCGATGATGACTTATTGTTAGTGTCCAAACTATATAATAGACCTTTGTTTGTCGTAAGAGCTATTCGAGAACATCTCAATCACTTACTGATTAATGATGGTTCAACGGTTAATATCAGCCAAGGATAGTGCTCAAAAGTCTTGGAATCTTTATTGATGAACTATCCAAAAGTAATATAATAATCCAAGGCTTCAATCAATGACAACAACGATCCATGGGAAAAATCTCCGTAGAATTATCTATTGGCAATATGAAATCAAACATTTTTATTCATGCCATAGATGCCAAGACATCATACAACTTATTGCTAGGACGTCCCTGGTTGAATGAAAATAGAGTGGTGACATTTACTTTGCATTAGTGCATGAAGTGTATGAAGGATGGTGAGGTAGTCAAAGTTTATGCGGATATCAATCCTTTCATGGAGATAGAGTCATACTTTGCAGATGTAAAATTCTACTTGGACACTTATGAGTGAGATGTGAAGAAACCAACATCCTCCAACCCAACTGGGGTTAATTCAAAAGAAGAGATAGGAGTGCAGGCGGGTGTTGCTAAGATGCCTAAGGAAAGAACTAAAGGAATCATCATTAAGTGCTCATCATCAGAAGGAGACATGAAAGCAATACATATAATAAGCATGTAGTCTTTTGCTACATTCTATGTGAGCTTCAAAGAGAGGAACAACCCTTACTAGAGGCATGTACTCAACAAGTTCTCCATCCATGAAAATAAATAAGCCATGAAATATTGCAAGATTCGAAGAATAGTATGACTGTACCAGTCGTACAAATCCAACCTATTACTCCTAAGTCCTCAAGAAATGACACCTTAGTTGAAAAAATAAAAGGTCACTTTGATCAAAAGGATTTCATATTACTTGAAAAATCCTGTTATGACTTCTCCAATCTGAAAAGACTAGGAGAGCTCAAATATGAAGTCATTGGTGAAAAAATACATAGCCTTACAGCATCCCAAATGAAGTTGAGAAAGCAGGGATATTACGTTGCCACTCCTAAGTTTGGGCTAGGATTCAAATTGCTAGAGCCTCTTTGAATTTCAGCTAGGAAGGTGAAGGAAATAACTTTGTCTCTCCACATCTTAGACAAAGGGTAAAAGAAAGGTGAGGACGAGAAAATATTACAACGGACCTCAGTGTTTGATCGCATAGAAAAATCAATACCACGTGCCTCTGTATTTAATAGATTAGGAGGCAAAGATGGAAATGGAACTTCTAACTGTGTATAAAGACGTGTTATACAAGCACAAGTAGCACCAAGATCACAAGACATTATCCAAGGTTCAAGCTTCAGAATTGGAAAGCAATTGAAGACCTTTTTGGAGTATTTTGAAGCCTTGGTCAAGAGAAGAAAGGAGAAGGGGTTGTTACACTCAAGAGGCGCCTCTCATTAAGGGAAAAGTTGACTTTATACACTATATTTCAACACTCTAGAGGTGACCTTTTGTCTAGCCCTCATTAAGGAATTTGAGTCATTATCGTGTAATGGTATAAATAGACACCTTAGCTTTTATTTTCATTAGACTTTGATGAATTAAAATTGAGTATTACTCTTAGTGTATTTGTAGTTCATAGTTTCCTTTAGCTTGGTGTAGTGTATCCAAAACTTTAGATATTAATACATTTGATGGATTTCACTTGTGTTGATCAATTGGCAAGAAAGGTGTGATTGAGAAGTGTGAATTCCTTTGGTTCACCTAAGAGTGTAGTGTTATCTCTAATTGGTTTTGTGTGTATTGGTGTTTGATACAAACCTTGGTGCTATTCATTGGTGTGAGTGTATCTCTCACTACTATCCTTTACATTTTATGCACTTTTATCTTCTTTTATGTTGGATCTGAAATGTCTATGTGTTTTTAGTCTTCTACTTCATCACCTTTCTTCTATGTGTTGTTAATTTCAGATTTTTTATGTTTTTTTGCTTCATTTAGTGGCTGGTTTGTGTGTTTTAGGTTTGTTCTTGTATCATTTGGTATCAAAGCCATGTTTTAGAGTTGTTCCGACAACTCTAAGTCTTGGATCTAAGAAAATCTCCACAAAAAAGTATCTAGAGTCAAAAAAAATCCAAAAAACAAAGTATTGAGTCTTGTGTGTTTGAAAGTATATACGAATTTCACAACTTAGATCTACTAATTTTTAGCTTGTTTTGATAGTTTCTAAAGTTATATTCTTGTTCTCTAGCACTTAAACAGTCTAGATCTAAGTTTAGAACAAGATTTGGTTGTGTTTGAGCTAGATCCACCATTGTTGTGGCATTTTTGAAGCTTTTGTGAAGTTGGTAAAATGTGAACTTGTGGTATTGTGGATGTTTGTGGCTGATTTGTTGATATTTGAGTTTGTCTTGGCAAAGGGAACCTAGATCTAAAAGAAAAATTGAATTTAAGGTTCATTTGCCTAGTGGTCAAACCTTGGTCAACTCTTGAATATTCATACTATTCTTCATCATCTTCAAATCTTGTTGAAGAAGAATATTCAAAGTCCTAGTTTGAGTTTGATCCACAAAAATAAAGAAAGAGAAGGTGAAATTTGTTTGTAAAAAGAATATTCCCTAGCATATTCACAATCTCCCAAAAGAAGAGGGGACAAAGGGAATATCAAAGTACAATTGAAAGAACAAGAGGGGACCAATTGTTTTCAAATCCATTTGAACTTGAAAAAAAGGCTCCAAACCCTCCATTCCCCCCCCCCCAACTTCGTTTATACACCTTCCTAATTCAGGTGTGGCCGAGACAAGATGATTGAGAAACTAAAGAAATTTCGAAAAGTGACGTCCAATCATAAGCTGCCACATCATCACTTTGGTGACCAACCGAATTGAGTTTAAATTTAGATTTCCTAGTTTCTAATTGTTGTTTATAGTTTTAATTTTGTTGGTTCTATCACTAATTTGCAAACTATTAAGTATACTAGGTTGGTAATTAGTCTAGAGTCTGTTTTATTTCGTGTCTTCGATTTTTGTGTGCTTTTCTCATTTTTAATTTGTAGTATCTTGTTTGTTCAAGTCCAAAAGCTATTTTTATTTGAGTCATCTCGAACAAAAATCAATTTCGGACCAAAGTAGAATCATCCCTCATTCACTTGCCAAATATTTGCCAAGTTTTTTGTAAGTTTCATAGGTACATTACTCCTGGAATCCATGGGATCAAGTACTCCTTCACTTGAGAATGATGCTTTGGAAGTCTTGTTGGCTCGGTTTGATGCATTTTTCCGTGACTTAAAGGGTAAGTTTGACATTATAGAAATTGACTTGAGATTCATGAAAGGTAATTTGGGATCCATGAAGGGTGACATGATTAGAATTAAAGCGGGAGTTGATAGACTATGTCCACCAAAACCTCCACAAAATTCAAACCATCAAGTCCCAAATCCACTTTACCAAAGGACCTACACTCCACAAAACCCTATCCCACAAATCCAAACCCATCATCAAGCAAATCCAATGCCTCCTCTCTACAAGTTAGAATCTAAGGAGAATGAGGTTAAGCCTCAAGATGAAGAGAAATTAAGTGGTGGGAGACAAGAAAAATGTGGGAAAAAAAGGAAGAAAGGGAAGGGGAGGTCTCAGAATGTGATCTTGGAAAGGGAAAAGAAAATTTGATTGTGGAACTTGCCCACAAATATGTCTTGTTACTTTCTAACCCAAAAGATAGCATTTCCCTATATTTGATTCGTCTTATGTGTAGGTACAAGATAAAATGATATCCAAGAAGGATCCAAAGGGAATTCCACATGAAAGCATAGGAAATTAACTAGTGACTACCTTGACCAAGGGCTCTAAAAAGGTGGACTACCCAAGCCTAACCCGAGGAGACTTTACTATTCTCAACACTTCCTTGAACTCAAAATATTGTGATTTAGTGTCTTGTGAAGTGGTTTTGGGTTTACAAATGCATACCTCCTTCCTTAGTAACTCTTTTATTGTGAATAATGATCAACTTGCTCTTAAAACTAGCTCACTACTTGAACATGAGAAAGGTATGCCTGAGAATTTCCAAGTTAGCGTTGATGATTGTTCAACGTGGCCATGTGTATGTCAAAATTGTCTGTGTTTTTTTGAGAAGTCATGATTTTGATCCTCAAGTACAAGGAGTGGGTGGTTTCAGCCTAGACCTATGCCTACTACTTCCCTTTGACCCCGGAATACCTTTCAGATGTGAGACAAGTGGTTTCGGTTCATGATCATTACCTTTTGATATTGATGCCCTTCATTTCATTTGTATCCTTTATGCCAAGCTTTTCATGCCAAATACCAAGGATACATGGATGTATGTTAAGTGTGAACCACCTTGGAGTAATGATATAATTGTGGTACTAATACTAACCCTCCTACCAAGAGGATAGTGTGTTTGTTTTACTTTCTCTCTTTGGTTTTGCAAGATCTGAATTTGAGGACAAATTCCTTTCAAGATGTAGAGGATGATACAAGAACAAGTAGCACCAAGATAAAAATACATTTTCCAAGGTTTCAAGCTTTGAAATTGGCAAGCAATTGAAGACTTTTTTTGGAGTATTTTGAAGCCTTGGTCAAGAGAATAAAGGAGGAGGGGTTGTTACACTCAAGAGGCGCCTCTCATTAAGGGCAAACTGGACTTTATACACTATATTTCAACACTCAAGAGGTGCCCTGTTGTTTAGCCCTCATTAAGGGCATTTGAGTCATCATCTTGTAATAGTATAAATAGACACCTTAGCTCTTATTTTCATTAGACTTTGATGAATTGAAATTGAGTATTACTGTTAGTGTAGTTGTATTTTATAGTTTAATTTAGCTTAGTGTATTGTAGCC
Source organism: Capsicum annuum (assembly GCF_002878395.1). Classification (NCBI taxonomy): domain Eukaryota; kingdom Viridiplantae; phylum Streptophyta; class Magnoliopsida; order Solanales; family Solanaceae; genus Capsicum; species Capsicum annuum. The sequence goes on from NW_025887662.1 coordinate 53,178, forward strand.
AAAACTTGAGTGATTACTATATTTGATGGATTTCACTTATGTTGATCAATTGGCAAGAAAGGTGTGATTGAGGAGTGTGAATTCCTTTGGTCCACCTAAGAGTGTGGTGTTATATCTCATTGGTGTTGTGTGTCTTGGTGTTTGATACACACCTTGGTGTTATTCATTGGTGTGAGTGTATGTCTCACTACTATCCTTTACATTTTATGCACTTCTATCTTCTTTTATGTTGAATCCGAAATGTCTATGTGTGTTTTGAGTCTTCTACTTCATCCCCTTTCTTCTATGTGTTGTTTATTTCGGATTTTTAGTATTTGTTTGCTTCCATTAGTGGCTGGTTTGTGTGTTTTAGGTCTGTTCTTATATCACCGTGTCACCACCGCGAATGCCTCTATCTTTCTTCACTTCGAACCATAGAAAAGCCATCATCTAGAAAGATATTATTGGAGCATGAAAAATAATATTTTTCAGAGGACATTGATGATAAGGAAATTCATAGTTCTTTCCTATTGATAACCCTCAACTTACACATCAATTTAGTGCAAGGGATTCGTTGTCAATATATTTACCCAACTTTGGAGTCGGGGTCGAATCCACATGGAACAATGTGTTTGGCGATTAAACTACTTTGAAACTAAAGCTAAAATTTAGATTCAAACAACTGGCACGAAAAGATAAAATGGGGGTTTCGGAAATTAGAAAATAATTGTTGGTCACTTTAGTTTCAGTGTTAGTAATTAAGAGTTTATGAAAAACCTAAATTATGTTCACTATGGGTTTTGGTACTTGACAGATGCTAATAGTGATTCAAGATTCTCACGATAGGTAGGAACAATAGATTGTCTTTATTGAAGTTATGCCTAAATGTCTCTCAACCTACTTAAGCATTTAATTACCTAATCCTCTCGGACGTAGGAAATTTATATTCACTGACCAGACTTCACCTCAGGTCAATTAACCTTTCTACAGCGTCAATTATTAAACGGAAGGTTGGTAGCTTCCAAGTCCCTATCAATAATTTACTTCCTACTATAGTTGATTTCTTATCTTAAGAAAATTAAAGTAGGTTCTATCTATCATTTGCAACCAATATACAATAATTAAAACCTCGTAATTATCAAGGAGTCCTATTACCTTTAGAATCTTGAACACTTAGCAACTTACCAAGACCTAACCCATAGATCCCATAATTCGGGTTAAAGGGATTTAGACACTTATAATGTAATAATCGATACAACAAGTTGAATTTATAATTTGAAAGATAAACTTATAGCAAGATGAATTGCAATAAGTGTTTTTCAGATTAGATTATGTAGAAATCCCAAAATATTGATGATAATCTCTTCTAAGTTAATTGTTTAGTTCAAGCCAAGAAACTAGAGAGAAAATAACAAAATACGTGCATTCCAAAATAGGTTTAGAATGTCGAGTACCAGCCAATATATTTTGCCTCTTGATATGTTCAGCCTCCTTTATAATTAGAAAACCCTAACATATGCTTTAAATACTTTATCCTAATTATGGAAACAAAATCACAGAGTTCAGTAATTTCTCGGACAGGTGACGACATTTTATGATGCCTTATCAGTAGTCTGATGACTTATCATAGATGTCGTCAGGTCCTCTTCGCTTTTGAAATTCGCTACCTTAGGCTAACGGTGAATCCTGATGACTTATCAAAACTGTGATGACAAATCAGACAATGTCGTGACTTCTCTACCTCACCTCTCATGTTCTGTCTAAGACTGACGGTGACTCTGAAGGCTTATCACAAGGTTGACGGCTTATCATATGTCGTCATCACTTGTTTCAACTGAATTCCATTCTCTGTTTAAGGCTAACAATAAAGTTGATAACCTATCAGAGTGCTGATGAATTATCAGGAATGTCGTCAGCCACACTTCTCTTCTGTTTGCTTTAGATTTCAACTCTTTTACTTCCATCATTGTTAGTTCTCTTGCCTCTTGACTTCCACTGCAAAATCAAAGATAAAACAATCAAAAATGACAAAATTTGCTTAAAACTTTACAATTATTCTCATTTAAAAGCGTCAAATATGTTAGCATCTGCTCACACATCACCTATCACGCATGAAAGGGAAGTCTATTTTGTCAATTATTATAGATGACCCGCTGAAGGTAAAAAAAGAGCTATTGCTTTTTCCAACCAATATCTTGGAGAAAAAAAAAGGATCCAGAGAAAGTCAATGCATCATATCATATAACAGTGGAAGATAATTAGTACCATGATGAAATATATGATGACATTCAAGAAGCACCCCCTCAACTAGAGGATGGAGTACAATTAACTGTAGATGAACTCAAAGAAATAAACTTAGGTACATTGGAGAATCTGCGCCTAACCTTTGTTAGTGTACTTCTTATGCCCAATCTTTGTTAGTGCACTTCTTACACATCAAGAAGAGAGGGACTACTTCAAGTTATTAGTCGAGTACAAAGATGTCTTTGCATGGTCATACAAAGAAATTCCTGGCCTTAGTCCTAAGGTTGCTATTCATCATTTAGGAATCAAAAAGGTGGCACGTCTTGTAAAGCAATCACAATGGGTGTTTCTCCCTGAGTTAGTAACACAAATTAAAGTAGAGGTTAATAACCTCATCGAAGCAGGATTTATTCAAGAGGTGAAATACCCATCCTGAATCTCAAATATTGTACCTATCAAAAAAAAGAATGGCCAAGTACGTGTGTGCGTTGATTTTTGAGACTTGAACAAGGCTTTTCCGAAGGATGATTTTTTGATACCAATCATAGAGATCATGGTTGATGCGATGACCAGACATGAAGCTATGTCATTTATGGATGGTTCTCCAGATATAACCAAATTATAATGTCTCAAAGAGACAAAGAATGCACTGCTTTCCGAACTCCAAAAGTGATATACTGCTACAAGGTGATGCATTTTGGTCTAAAGAATGCAGGTGCCACCTACCAACGTGCAATGTAAAATATTTTTGATGACATATTGTATAAGAGGGTGGAATGCTATGTCGATGACTTGGTGGTGAACAAAAAGTGTGGGGACAACCATCTTGAAAATCTTCGTATTGTTTTTGAGACATTAAGAAAATTTGAATTGAAAATGAACCCAGTCAAATGCGCATTTAGAGTTACTTCGGGAAAGTTTCTTGGCTTTACTATGTGTCACTGTGGAATTGAAGTTGATCCCACCAAGATGGATGCTATTTAGAAAATGTCGGAGCCAAAGAACTTAAGAGACCTCCACAGTCTACAAGGAAATTTGGCATTCATTTGGAGGTTAATCTCTAACTTGACTGGATTGTGTCAGCCCTTCAGCCACCTAATAAAGAAAGATGCTCTTTTTTACTAGGATCAATTATGTCGAAATGCTTTTGAAAGCATCAAAGAATACTTGTTGAATTCTCCTGTATTAGGGGAACCAACTCTTGGAAGGCCATTGATACTCTACATTGTATCATAAGACAGACCACTTGGAGCACCTTTGGCTTAAAATAATGAAACTAAGAGAGAACGGGCATTGTACTATCTAAGCGAACTTTGATAGGAGCTAAGTTAAATTACACAACCATTGAGAAGATGTGTTTGGCTTTGCTTTATGCGATAAATAAATTAAGGCATTATTTTGAAGCGCACACCATCAAACTAATTTCCTGAGCTGATCCCATAAAGTTTGTGATGACTCTACCAGTTCTCTCAGGACGTCTAGCCAGATGGTCTATATTGTTTAACCAATATGAGATCATATACATGCCCTAAAAGGTTGTGAAAGGGAAAACACATGCTAATTTCCTCACTGATCAACCCCTGCCAGCAAAATAAGAGATTTCGGATGAGTTTTATGATTAAGATGTATTATTTACTAAAGAACTACCTAGATGGACAATGCTCTTTGATGGATCAGCACGTCAAGAGGGTGCGAGGGCAGGAGTCGTGTTAATATCACTAGAAAGACTAATCTTGCCATTTTCAATTATTCAGGGTGAAACATGTTCCAATAACACTGTAGAGTACCAAGCTTTAATTATTGGACTCGAAATGGTATCGGATATAAATATTCCGCAATTGGATATCTATGGTGATTCTATGTTGATCATAAATCAACTAATAGGAATTTACAAGGTAAAGAAGGAAGATCTTATACCATATCATCAATACACTACTTGTTTGCTTGAAAGGTTTGATCAAGTATTCTTAAACCACATCCCAAGAGAAGAAAATTACATGGCGGATGCTCTGGAAAACTTAGCTATGATGATGGCACTTGGAGAAAATGAGTCAACAAAGGTGCAAGTGAGTTATCGATGGGTTATTACCAGTTGCCTTAATCTTCAATTAGATAAAAGCCTCCACACATCTGTCTAAGTCATTGAAGAAGAAAATTAGAGAAAACCATTAATTGAGTATCTCAAACATGAAAGACTGCCCGAGGAGCCGCGGAAAAGAGCAGACATTAGGAGAAGGGCACCATGATTCATCTTCCATGAAGGGATTTTATTTCATTGTTCTTATGAGGGTTGCTCTTGTGGTGTCTTAACAAAGAAGAAGCTCAACAAACAATGGAGGAAGCACATTCTAGCACATGTAAAGCACACCAATCAGTGCCTAAACTTCATTTTCGCATCAAAAGGATGGGCTACTATTGGCCAACATTGGTGATGGACTATCTAAAGCATGACAAAAGATGTCAAGCATGTCAATTCCATACTAATTAAATACATCAGTCTCCAAAGCATCTCCATCCAACTATAGCATCATGGCCTTCCGATGTGTGGGGACTTGATGTTGTTGGATCTCTCCCAAAGTCGTCAAAAGGGAAAATGTACATCTTAGCTGCTACCAATTATTTCTTGAGATAGGCTGAAGCCATTCCACTAAAAGAGGTAAAAAATGAAAATGTTGTTGATTTTATCAAGTCGAACATCATCTTTAGGTATGGCATACCAACATACATAGTTACTGATAATGGAAAACCCTTCAACAATAATCTTATAAGGACTTTGTGCCAGAAGTTTAATTTTAAGCAGCATATGTCTTCAATGTACAATGCACCTGCCAATGGTCTTGTCGAAGCTTTTAATAAAACACTTGGTAACCTGTAGAAGAAAGTGGTTGCAAGAAATAAAAAGGATTGGCATGAGAGGATCGGTAAAAGCTTTGTGGGAATATCGTATGACCTACAGAACTGCTACCCAAGTGGCTCCATATTCATTGGTGTATGGCATAGAAACAGTTCTTCCACTAGAAAAACAAATTCCACCACTACGAATAGCGATCCAAGAAGGTCTTACAGCTGAAAGTAATGCTCAACTTCATCAGGCAGAGTTAGAGGCATTGGAAAATAAAACATTAGAAGCACAACAAAAGTTGGAGTGTTATCAGGCTTGACTTGCTAGAGCTATGTAAGACCCCACAAAAATCCTAAGCTTAATTTAGTCCTTTAGGCTTGTCAAATGGTCCCAGACTTAGAATATTTTAGGTAAGTACTCAGACTTAGTGTCATTTTAGCCTATGAAGGTTGGAAATCTAATTTTGTGACCTTTATGTCCATTAAATGTTGATGTTTAGGTTGATTCATGATCAGAAATATCCGTAGGTGTTTCCAGACAAGTTTTGAATTTTTCAGACTTCTTTTGAAGCCCCTTTAGAACCTGAAAATAGTGTATCAACGCGATCTTGATGTGCCGTATCAACTATCACATTGATTAAAATTTTCCCCATCTACCAGTGTCCAATTCTAGTGAATCGACGTGATTATGGCATAACACATTTGATATCGCATCAATTCGATCAATGCATCGTGTCGACCCGCACATCAGCAATACAGTTTTTAGTCATTAAAAGACCGCATTCTTGGGGGTATTTGAGTCTTTTACCCATGTCCTTCATCCCATAAAACAATAAATTAAGCCCTTTAGAGAGCAAATATACTCATTCATTCTCCAATTAGCTCAAGACTAAAACCCTAGGTGCTTAAATTTCAAATCAAAAACTCAAGATTCAACCATAAACTTTCAAAAATTCTTTAACAAAGGTATGTGAAGTGTTTATCCAAGGGTTCCTTCCACCCTTGGACTTATGATTTCTATGGTTGGAATTATAATGTATCCATGATTGCTTTTTGGATTAAGTTCCTAATTCATGATTATATATATATATCTCATTTGATATTGATGATTATGTGTGTAGATTCATGTGAATCCATTATAAACCCTTGACTTTTGAAATTAGAGATGAATTATGATACTCACGTGTTGTTCAATACTATGTTCATATACTATGCACACCAAGTGCTAGATAAATTGTCCATGTGAATCATTAAGAGAATGAAATCATGTCAAGTTAGCTTATGTACAAGTTATATCATGCAAGTTTTTGGCAAAATACCCCAATGTATGAATGATGATCAAGTTCATAGTTTACATGTTTCATGTTAAGCCATGTCTCTAAATTTATGCTATTGAGTCCTGGGGGTACTTGTACCTGATAATTTAGCTGATTACCTAGAGCCATGGTCAGTCATAGAACAGTATCAGTCATGACATGATCAGTAGTCCTCTAAACCAGTTTCAGAACTCAGGAAAACTCAATAGATTCAGCGGTAGTTCAATCTAACTAAGTATTCAGTTTAGACCTTAAAAAATTCTATCAGTTAACAGAATACCACTGCATTCCATCAGTCGACGAAACTCAGTGAACTCAATTCAGTTCAGCTAAATGGTAATCTCAGTAACTGTTCAGTTTATCCTAGTACAGACTAGAAATTAGTTCAGTTTCTATTCAGTTGGGAGTAGGATTCAGCACAGAGTTAACCCAGGGATGGGGGCATTCCTATCAGTAGAAGGTTGACTCTTAGTAGCAATCCCTGCGTTACAGAACTACGTAGCTAGCAAAGGTTAAAGTATCTTCCTGCTAGACATTATGAGGGTTGATACTTCTCATTCGATTTATCCTACCAATGAGGGTTAACATAAGAGCCTCTTATCGGAGAGGGTTAACTCACAGTTTGTCCTTACCTGTGGCACAGTATTGACACCCTTCCAACTAGGGTTATAGGTTGGACCCCAAATCAGTTAGAGACGGGGCATGTCAATTAGATAATTACCTCCCACAGTCTCAGTTCCATTCTTAGTCTCAAAATAGAACTCAGTTTATTTCTACAGATTCAAGATTATCAGACATGGTCACTCAACTCAGTACAAACTCAGTATGGTTCCACAGTACTTAGATCTGTCAGATACAGTCATTCAAATAAATTGTAATATAGTATTCGTAAACCCAGATATCGATTATCAGTATTTCGCTTCAATACTCAGTATTAGCATGATCTCAGTTTCAGACTATGTGTTCATCTATGTACTCTTACTCAGTCATATCAGTATTTTGCTTCAATACTCAGTATTAGCACGATCTCGGTTTCAGACTATGTGTTCATCTATGTACTCTTACTCAGTCATACTTATCTTATTAAGTTATTATTGTTCATGCATATGAACCCATACATATCAACCTACCTCACTGAGCATACCAGTACATTCAAAGTACCGATGACTGCTTTTCTTTGTGCTATGATGTCTTATATCATAGGTTTAGACGCACGAGCTCCAGAGCACCCTTAGTAGTCTAGATTCTCAGCTTTCATAGTAGTGGTGAGTCCTCATAGTTTGATGACATGCTTATTATTTATAGTACTTCTATTTTATTTTAGTATATGGAGTTATTTGGGGGCTTGTCCTATCAAATCCACAGTTCAGATAGTTAGAGGCTTTTTTTTAGAATAGAGAATTTTTAGACAGTTATTCAGTTTTGGTATTGTGATACCATATTCAGCAATATTTACAGTATTGAACCTTATGGAAAATTTTCCACCTATTTTTGCATATTTACAATATTTATTACACAGTTATTACAGCAGGTACCAGTTATGGGTTAGCTTGTGGTCCTTGGGGAGTATGAGCACCGTATAGCATCTAGGGTTCAGACTTGAGGTATTACAAACTTGGTATCAGAGCCTAAGTTTCAATAGTATCCTAAGAAGTCTGAAAGTAGCATTTAGTAGAGTCTTGTGCATGGGCGTGTTGCACGCCACACTTATGGACAAGAGGCTATAATATGTTTTAGGAAAAGTTTCCCTTCTTTGAGTATTCATGTCGTACGAGTGAGCATGAGCTCCAATTACACTCTCTTTCTAATCCTAGTTTCTCTTCTATTTACAGAATATGCTTCCAAAGAGGACCCAGGGAAGAAGAATGGGAGATCAGTCAGCCCCTCAGCCCGTCTATCCAGATCCTTTAGGTAAGCATGTCTCTCACGCAGAGTTCAGAGTAACCTTCACACCCTTGCTCATTCTGTGCAGCCTAGAATGAATGTCCAGCTATAATTTCAGCCAACCTAGTGGCCAATACTACTGCTGCCAAGATTTGAAACTTCACCCAAATGAACCCTCCATTATTTATCGGGTCTAAGTCAGATGAGGACGCTCAGGAATTTCTTGACCAGGCGCAGAAGGTTACCAATATCATGGGGTTGACTACTGTTGAGAGTGCTGAGTTGTACGCATATCAGTTACAGGATGTGGCTCACTCATGGTTCAAACAGCGAAAGGCAGAGAGGCTACAAATGTAGGGTCCATAAGATGGAAAGAGTATGTTGTTGCTTTTCTGGATAGGTTCTTCCTGCTAAATTTGAGGGAAGGGAAGGTTTTGGAGTTTATAAAACTGAAGAAGGGCAATATGATAGTACAGGAGTATTTTTTCAAGTTTACTCAGTAAGCCAGATATGCCCCGCATGCTGTAGCAGATAGAAGAGCAAAGATGAGTAAGTTCATGTCAGGAGTGTCTAGCAGAGTGGTTAAGGAGTGTAGGACTATAATGATTATTAAGGAGATACACATAGCCATTCTTATGGTCCATGCTCAGTAGATAGAGGAGGCTAAGAATAAAGAGAAAGAGATGGAAAATAAGAGGGTGGGAATAGGTAGTTTTAATTTTGCTCAGCCTAAGTCAGAGGGTGGGAATCATTATCAATTCTGCCTGAAATCCTCTATTCTATCTCCATCCTCAGCCAGTGCTCTAGTTCCAAAATTCAAAGATGACAATTGAGATAGGGCACTAGGCCCTAAACCCTAAGGCAGTGTTAGCAGTGCCTGAACCAATCATTTTTGCCAGAATTATGGCAAAAACCACCAGGGTATCTGCAGAGCTGGTAGCGATGTATGTTTTAGATGTAGCAAGCGAAGACACAGGGTCAGACAGTGTCCTCAAGTTGGTTCACAGAGTCAGCATAACTGTCCCCCAGCTCAGTCCAGTCGCCCAAATTAGAAGGGTACCTCTTCCAGTGCCACCAGTTGGTATCCCCCAAACAGACTTTATGCTCTTCAGTCCTGACAAGATTAGGAAATTTCTCCTGATGTGGTCACTGGTATGTTATAAGTTTTCCATTTTTATGTTTATGCTTTGCTAGATCCAAAAGCTTTTTTGTCTTTTGTTACTCCATATATAGCAGTTGATTTTGGTGTCAGTCTCAAAATTATTGTAGAGACCTTCTTAGTTTCTACCCTAGTGGGTAAGTCTATCATAGCTCGGCGGGTATACAAGAACTGTCCGATTATGATATGTCAGAGTCACTTCAATAAATTTAGTCAAATTAGAGATGACTGATTTCGACGTCATTACCAGCATGGATTAGCTTCATTCCTGCTATACATTAGTCGACTGTAGAAACAGAGTTATCCAGTTTCAGTTTCTAAATGAACCCTTCCTAGAGTGGAAGGATAGTACTTTAGCACTTAGGGGTCAACTTATTTCTTACCTTCGGGCTAGAAATATGATATCTAAGGGATATGTCTACCATCTCGTTCTATTCTAGGACTCTAGTTCAGAAAACCCTACACTTAAATCAGTATCAGTAGTATGTGAATTCCCAAATATATTTCTCGAAGATGTTCCCAGAGTTCCTCCTGAAAGGGAAATTGATTTTGAAAGTGATCTTCTCCCAGATACTCAGCCCATCTCTATTCCTCCATACAGAATGGCTCCAGCAGAACTTAGAGAATTAAAGAAACAATTAATGGATCTCTTAGATAAGGGATTCATCATACCCAGTATGTCCCCATGGGGTGCACTAGTATTATTCGTGCATAAGAAAGATGGTTCTCTCAGAATGTACATAGATTACCATCAGTTAAACAAAGTTACAGTCAATAACAAGTATCCACTCCCCAAGATTGATGAATTTTTTGACCAACTTTAGGGTGCCAGTTATTTCTCTAAGACAGACCTCGGATCAGGCTATCATCAGCTCAGAGTCAGAAAAAGTGACGTCCTAAAAATAGCTTTTCAAACTAGGTAAGGTCACTTCGAATTTTTAGTCATGTCCTTTGGTCTTACCAATTCCCCAGCAGCCTTCATGGACTTGATGAACCGTGTGTTCCAGAATTACTTGGACATGTTTGTCATAGTCTTCATATATGACATTCTTATTTACTCTCATAGTGAACACGATCATGCAGACCATCTCAGAATAGTATGTAGACTCTTAGGAACCATCAATTATTTGCCAAATTCAGTAAGTGGGAATTTCGGATAAAGTCAGTAGCATTCCTTGGCCATATAATTTTCGATGATGGAATTAGAGTTGATCCCCAAAAGACCAAAGCAGTGAGAAACTGGCCTAGACCCATCTCTCCATCAGATATTAGGAATTTCTTAGGTTTGGATGGCTATTACCTATGGTTTGTTGAGGGATTTTCATCTATTGCATTCCCTAGGTCCAGATTGACTCAAAACAAAGTCAATTTCCAGTGGTCATATCCTTATGAGAAGAGTTTTTAAGAGTTAAAGACTCGACTCACTACAGCTCCAGTATTGACCCTACTAGATAGTTCAGATGGTTTTGTTGTGTGCTGTGATACTTTCAAAGTCGAATTGAGTTGTTTTGTGATATAGAGAGGTAAGGTCATAGCCTATGCCTCTAAACAGCTTAAGTCCCATGAGAAAAACTGTCCTACTCATGATCTTGAGTTAGCAACAGTAGTTTTTGCCTTAAATATTTGGAGGCATTACATGTATGGTGTGCATATTGATGTGTTCACTGATCATAGAAGCCTGTAGTATGTGCTCTCTCAAAAAGACCTCCACCTCTATCAGAGAAGGTGGTTGAAATTATGAAAAGACTATGACATGAGTGTTCTATATCATCCAGATAAAGCCAATGTAGTGGTTAACGCTCTCAGTAGAATGTCTATAGGTAGTGTTGCCTATGTTGAGAACAGTAAGAAGAAGTTAGCCCAGAAAGTTCATCAGCTAGCCCGACGAGGTGTTTTCTTAGTCGAATCAGCAGAAGGTAGTGTGTGAGTGCAGAGTAGCTCAAAATCAACCCTAGTTTTTGAAGTAAAGAAAAACTAGGATAGGGATCCCAATCTAGTCCAGTTGAAGGAATCAGTTAGAAATTAGAAGGTAGAGGTCTTCTCCCAAGGGGGAGATAGTGTTTTGCATTGTTAGGGTCGTCTATGTGTGCCAGGTATAGATGACTTAATGTAGTGAATTATTATAGAAGCACATGGTGCATGTTACTTTATTCATCCAGGGGCTATAAAGATGTACTGCAATTTGCGTGAGATCTATTAGTGGAGTGTGATGAAAAGAGACATTGCAGAGTTTGTGGCTAAGTGCTCAATATGTCGACAGGTTAAGATTGAGCATTAGAATCCTAGTAGGTCTATGCAGGAGTTCAGTATTCCTTCCTGGAAGTAGGAAGAAGTGAACATAGACTTTGTGATGGGCTTGCCTCACACCCATCATCAGCATGATTCAGTTTTGGTCATTGTAGACAGAATGACCAAATTAAATTATTTCCTTCCAATTCATACCTCTTATTCAGCCGAGGATTATGTCAAACTCTATGTCAGGGAGTTGTTCAGATTGGATGGGGTTTCATTATCCATTATCTCAGATAGAGGTACCCAATTTACCTCTCATTTCTGGAAAGCATTCCAAAAAGGGTCTTGTACCCAAGTTCAACTCAGTACAACCTTTCATCCTTAGATAGATGGTCAAGTAGAAAAGACCATTTAGACCTTAAAAAATATGGTACGAGCATGTGCGTTAGACTTTAAAGGTAGTTGGGATAACCACTTGCCTTTGATTGAGTTCGTACATAACAATAGCTATCACTCCAGTAGTAGGGCCTGAATTGGTGTTTGATACCTTAGAGAAGGTCCAGTTGATCAGGAAAAGTCTTAAGACGGCTCAGAGCCAATAGAAATCATACGCAAATGTGCACAGAAAGGACCTCGAGTTTGAGATTGGTGACTATGTGTACGTAAAGATCTCTTCTATGAAAGGAGTGAAGTATTTTGGAAAGAAAGGCAAACTCAGCCCCCGGTATGTCAGTCCTTAACGAATTCTCAGTTGTTTTGGAAAGGTAGCTTACGAGCCTGAGTTACCTTCAGATTTATCTTCAATTCATACAGTGTTTCATGTTTCCTTGCTAAAGAAATACATAGGTGACCCATCAGTTGTAGTCCCTATTAAGATCATAGATATTTAGAATAGCCTCTCTCTTGAAGAGATCCCAGTTGAAATCCTTGACTATCAGATTCGCAGACTAAGGAGCAAAGAAGTTCCTCTAGTCAAAGTTCTTTGGCGGAATTAGTTTGTTAAGGGAGATACTTAGGAAACAGAAGCAGACATGTGAACCAAGTATCCTCATCTATTCTCCGCTAACCCAGACTCAGCTCAAGATAATAGTTTCCTTAAGCTTAATCAGTTTCATGTTCAGATTTCAATTACAAATGTGTTATTAATTCCCATTGCATGTTTAGTTATACATTTATGATCCAGTTCTGTCATGTATCCATGCATCACATATGCATGTTCAGTATATAGATTCAGTTTATCAGTAATCCCAGTCATGAATTCATGAATCATGTCCTACTATATCCATGTATCAGATATGCATGTTCAGTATAATTATTTAGAATACCAGTAATATCAGTCATATAGTCATGTTCTAGATGTTCATGGCCAATAAGTAAGTCATTCTCTCAGTACTCTCAGCCTCAGCAGTCTCATTCGAGGATGAATGTTCCCAAGAAAGAGATAATGTAAGACCCTGCAAAAATCCTAAGCCTAATTCAGCCTTTTAGGCTTGTCAAGGGGTCCCAGACTTCGAATATTTCAGCTAAGTACGCAGACTTAGTGTTATTTTAGCCTACGAAGGTTGGAAATCTCATTTTACGACCTTTACATCCATTAAATATTGATGTTTAGGTTGATTCATGATCAGGAATATCCATAGGTGTTTCCAGACAAGTTTTGGATTTTTTTGGACTTCATTAGAAGCCCTTTTGGAACCTGAAAATAGTGGATCAGCGCGACCTTAGCATGCCACGTCGACTATTGTATTGATTAATATTGTCCCCAGCTACCAGCGTCTAATTCCAGTGAATCGATGCAATCATGGTATGATGCATTGGATATCACGTCGATGCCATCGATGCACAACGTTGACCCACATATCAGCAACCCAATTTTCAGTCATTAAAAGACCGCATTCTTGGGGGTATTTGGGTCTTTTACCCATATCCTTCATCCCTCAAAATATGCAATTAATCCCTTTGGAGAGCAAATATACTCATTCATTCTCCAATTAGCTCAATAACAAAATCCTAGGTGCTTAAATTTCAAATTAGGAACTCAAGATTCAACCATAAACTTTCAGAAATTCTTCAACACAGGCATGTGAAGTATTCATCCAAGGGTTCCTTCCACCCTTGGAGTCCAAGAATCTCTTTTCAACTTCAATCAATTAAGTTATGATTTCCACGATTGGAATTATAGTGTATCCATGATTGCTATTTGGATTAAGTTCGTAATTTATGATTATATATATGTATCTCATATGATGTTGATTGTAGATTTATGTGAATCCATGATAAACCCTTGACTTGTGAAATTAAAGACAAACTATAATGCTCACATGTTGTTCAATACTATGTGCATATACTATGCTCACCAAGTGCTTGATAAATTGTCCATGTGAATTATTAAGAGAATGAAATCATGTCAAGTTAGCTTATGAGCAAGTTATATCATGCAAGTGTTTGGAAAAATTCCCCAATGTACGAATGATGTTCAAGTTCATAGTTTACATGTCTCATGTTATGCCATGTCTCTTAATTTATGCTATTGAGTCCTGGGGGTACTTGTACCCAACTACTTAGCTGATTACATAGAGCCATGGTCAGTCATAGAACAGTATCAGTCACACCACGATCAGTAGTCCTCTCAGTCAGTTTCAAAACTCAAGAAAACTCAGTAGATTCAGTGGTAGTTCAGTCTAACTCACTATTCAATTCAGACCTCAATAAACTCTATCAGTTAACAGAATCCAGTAGCATTTCATTAGTCGACGGAACTCCGTGAACTCAGTTCAGTTTAGCTAAAAAGTAATCTCAGTAACCATTAAGTCTAGCTTAGTACAGACTAAAAATCAGTTTAGTGTATATTCAGTTGGGACTAGGATTCAGCACCGAGTTAACCCAGGGATGGGGGCATTCCGTCAGCAAAGGGTTTGACTGTTAGTAGCAATCCCTGCTTTAAAGAACAACGTAGCCAGCGTAGGTTGAAGTATCTTCCT
>NW_025887663.1:0-5862 GCF_002878395.1 Capsicum annuum
TAATAGATCGTAGATTTGTTGCAACAAATTTTATGTCTGTTGTCACAAATGGGTTATTTGATGCAACATATATATAATCTGTTGCCACAACTCAAAAAACCGGTTACTGAAAAGAATTTTATCAAGTTACAACTTTCCACAGTAATAAAAAAGTCACCAGTATTAATAAATGGAGGTCATCAATTGCGCCTTTTTGCCTAACTCATTCAAATTCAATCTTCTATAAATTGGTCCCTCTTTACTTGTTCATTCTACTACACATATCTATTTTTTTCTTGCTCTTGTCTTTCAAATTACACCTTCAGCTACTTTCTCTTCAAGAAATTGATTGCTTTTCCTTGTCACTGGTAAGTTTTTTCTTGCTTTTTGTGTAAACATACATTGTATTACTTTCGGATTCTTTTCTTTACTTTTGTTTTTGTATTTTTTTATCAATTTATGCGTGTTCTAGATATGGATGATCTGGTGTGGGATGTCTCTATTTTATGAGATGACGTACGGGAACTGCAGAGGTAGGTACATGATATACTATGGGAGTTGACCGCTGTCAGAGTAAGAATGTTGCGGGAGATCCACAGGATAAGAAGGGCACTGCTGCTGCCTGTCAAAGATGCGGCTGGCGATAATAATAATTACAATGAAGAATTTATTAATAATAATTAGATTATTTTATTTTTTCTTTCTTTCTAAGTCTATATATGTATTTTTATTTGTTTTAGTTTAATAAAAAAAAATATGTTCGATCCACTTTGATCGTTTTAATTCATATTTAATTTTCATTCTATCTATTATCTTCTCAACAAACATGTCGACGATTGAACATAAGGAGTAATTTTGAATCCAGTAGCAATAGTAAGATTTAAGATTTTTCTGTTGGGTTTGTGGCAAGGGCTGATTTATGTTATTCCAAACAGATTACTCATATTTTGCAATAGATAACTAGTCTGTTTCAACAGATAACTCCCTCCATCTCAAATTACCCTACCCATCTCAAATTGAGATGACACATTGATTAAGAAAAATAATTAATAATATGCCTAGTTTTCCATAATACCCCTATTAAATGATGTTTATATTTTTATTTGAAGAAAAAGTGATTAATGCAAATGGTAATACATGAATTTTTTTTATCTCTTCTTGATTGATAAAAAAAGATAAGTAAAATGAGAAATTAAATTAGGAAATTTGGGACGGGTAATTTGAGATGGAGGGAGTATTTAATTTTCATTCTGTCTATTATATTCTCAACAAACATGTCGACGATTGGAGGTAAGAAATAATTTTGAATCCAGTAGCAATAGCAAAACATATTGGTTATCTGTTGGGTTTGTGGCAGGAGCTGATTTGTGTTGTTCCAAACAGATTAATCAGTCTGATGCAATAGATAATCAGTCTGATGCAATAGATAATCAGTCTAATGCAACAGATAACTAGTCTGTTGCAACAGATCTATCTTCTGTTGCAACAGATTACTCATCTGATGTACTAGATGAGTGATCTGTTTAAATTGTGGTTACTCATGTTGGATTCATGATCAGCTTCTATCCATTATTGAAAAAAACAGCCGTAACTTTGTAACCCAGATGACAAATTTGACTAAAAATCATAATTTGACTTACCAATGTCTCCTATGAAGTAATGTCAAAGTGAAAAGTGGTGATGTTCGAAATAGAATTTGACCTAAGAAATTGATAAAATAACAACAGTAGCGGTAACAACAAAAACAATGGTCGACAAGAAAAAGATGAAGATGATAATGAAGTAGAAGATGATGAATAAGGCAGCACCAGCAACAATGAACATCAATAATCGTGAACAGAGAGAAAACAACAACGGATTAGAGAGAGAGAAATGTGCCTTTTTTTCATCCATTTTTTGTTATAATAACTAACATTTGGATCAAAGTGTAAATTTAAAAACTTGTAAGTTATTTTCAAATTTCTCCAACTTTTTTTATCCATAATAAAGTAATTGTCACCTCCACCTAATAATTAAGACCTGAGTTACCTACACCTCATTAAAACTCTTTTATCACCTACAACCCAAAGCCCCTACCTACTATGACTTCCTTTTCAATATATATGATAGTGTTTGACGAGACATAAAATTGAAAAAAAAAAAAACTTTTTAAAGCTCGTGATCTAAAACAAGTCCTAATGTTTGTATCTCAATCTTTTTTTTAGGTAGACACAAAACATATCATCACATAACTCAAGACAAATTGAGTAATTATATCTTGATTTAGTAAAACGTGCATACTTGTGTATGGTTAAATTTCTTGTCGCCATTCCACATTTATGATAATTGATGAGTTGGTTGTGACGAAGAAGAAAAATAATTTCGAATTTTATTAACCTCACACGCAATAATCTAGCTATGCTAGCTACTAGTCAATAATCACTATAGAATAGATCAAATTGGGATCATAAAACATATAGTTGAGGAGAGAACAGAAAGGAAAACAACATAGAATATACCAATATGGCCATGAAAACACATACAGGGGATCAGCTAGAAGTTAATCACAAGAAAGTTCCTTCTGTCCAAGAAATGGCAAAGAAGAAACTTGTAAGGATTCCTTCTCGATATGTACGTGACGATCAGGAACGTTCAGTTGCATCATCAAATAGGGAAGTTCCAGTCATTGATATGCAACGATTGATCAACTCTAACGATCATGATGACTCCATAAATATCGAGCTACAGAAGTTACACTTTGCGGCCAAAGAATGGGGTTTCTTTCAGGTACTTTTGTCATAATTTATTTTAGGCATAATATATTTATGACCCTAAAGTTAACACCAAATTATAACTTTGATCTTAAACTTTGATAGTGCACAAATATGACCTTTAACTATTCAAAACTGCACAAATATGACCTCCGATCCTACGTGGCAAAACGCGTGTTCAACACGGAAAACTAGGCGCATCCAGCTTAAAATCGAAGGGAATAATACATAAATATGACCCTAAACTTGACACCAAATTATAACTTTGACCTTAAACTTTGACAGTGCACAAATATGGCTTTTAACTATTCAAAATTGCACAAATATAACCTTTAAATGACTTTTTACTATTATTTTTTCATTATTTTCGGCTCAAAGATGAAATGACATCCAATTTCTTTTGTCATTGAGGAAAAAGAGTAATATTGAAGATTTATTAATTAGGTGGATCAGCCTCATACGAAAAAATCGCGCGGGTATGTATATATATTATAAAGCAGACGGCAAATTTATGTTATATAATATATCTAAATATAATTTATTTGAATATTAAATTAAAGATGAAACTATACTAATAATAAAACAATTATAGTTTTAATAAAACGTTATTAAATTAACGTTATTAAATTAATGCAGTGGCAGACCTACGTGGTTGCCATGGGGTTCACCCGAACCCCTCAGTAAAAAAATTATGTTGTATATATAAGGTAGAAAATCTATATTTATGTACGTATATTAATGTTGAACCACATGAAACATTGGACTTAGATAGCCAGTGGTGTTATTTGCTCTTCTTGGGTGCTTCCTTCAACCTACTGCGTGGGTTCGATCTCTGCTAGTGATTTTTTTTAATTAAAAAAAAGCTAGGTGTTGTTGCTATTAGGGCTGAGCATAAAATACCGAAAACCGAATAAAAAATTTTGGTATTTGGTATGGTATTTGAGAATAAAATTTTAGTATTTCGGGATTGGATTTGGTACAAGATATTAATACCGTTTGGTATTCGGTATTTACTGAATACCGAATTATATATATATATATATATATATACATACATACATACATACGATATGTCTAACCAACCCAATAAATAATAATATTAGTCATCTCAAAGAATCTCTTAGACCTTGGTAATATATTCGTAAAAAGTAACAAAAATAATGCTAAATAGGGTTTCTTTTAAATATACTCTTTGAAGTTTGAATGTACATTTGCACATCTTCAATTTTAATATGGTATCACCAAATACCGTACTGAACCGAAATTTAATTTACCGATTACCGAATCGATATTTATTAATATGGTATATGGTATCTACGTTCAAATATTAATTACCGAATTATCGAATCCGAAATTTAAAAATACTGAATCGAATACCGAACGCCCACCCCTAGCTGCTATAGAAATAAATAAAAAATAAATAATACTAATACTAATAATAATAATAATAATAATAATAATAATAATAATAACAATAATAATAATAATAAAAACAACGCCGTTTTAGCACAAAAAATAAAACTTTGATAGTGCACAAATATGATCTCCCTCCAAGTCAACCCTTTTAACGACGTGACACCGTGTAATTGGATGAGCTTTCCACATAGGCGCGAGTGAAACTCACGCATGGGGGTTGCAAAATCGAAGGTCATATTTGTTCAGGTTTTGAATAGTTAAAGGTCCTATTTGTGCACTATCAAAGTTTAAGATCAAAGTTATAATTTGTTCCAACAAAAATCAAAATTTTACGCCATTCAAATGAATATTAATCGCAAAATCAAAGAGCAACTAACTAGAAAGAAGAAGGTGGTGGTTATTACGTACATTCTAGGAAGCTGTATATTAATATTTTTGGTGCCTAATAATGATCAAGAGAAGCGAAAAAATGAAAATAATTAACACTTAATTAATTACATATTTTTGCAGTTGATAAATCATGGAGTTAGTTGTTCAGTGGTGGAGAAGATGAGGCATGAGATTCAAAAATTCTTCGATCTGCCATTGGAAGAAAAGAAGAAGTTTGAAATATTGCCAGGGGATACTGATGGATTTGGACAACACTTCGTTGTCTCTGATGAGCAAAAGCTTGACTGGGCTGACCTCTTTGCCTTGAAGACTGCACCTCCATATTTACGGAGGCCTATATTTTCCAAGCTTTCCCTTTCATCAACGTCCCTTCTCTACTAACTAATCTACCATAATATCCACAAATTGATTACAAATCGTACGTTCCAAATAGTAGTGGCAATGTTTGGTAAGAGGGAAGTAAAAACACAACACACATTAGCATCATTTTGTACATAGTAACATACAATGTTGTTTTTATCATATGTGGATCAAGAGAGTCTATACAGTTCAACTGAATTTGTCTATGGTCTTTGTTGCCAATGTTGTTTTATCTCTTGTTTTTCTCCGTATTATTATCTTTTTAAAATAAAAATCAGCACACTCTCGTTGTTTGCGTGTACTACACACACTTTCTTCAACTCAACAGCATTAATGCTACATAAGTTTGGTCAATGGTTAGAGAAATTTGAGCAAGATTGTAACAACCTAACTTAGGAAGGAGTCCCACATCAGCAAAACACACGAGGGATGCTGGGTATATAAGAAAGAAAACCTTACTCCCTAGTGACACATTTTAAAGCCGTGCGGGCCAGGGCTGATACAAGATCAATGGGCTCCACTCCTTTGGAATCAAGGATCACATCTATGGATCCAAGATTTAGTTGTTTTAGGGGAACAAATACGTGTGTGGATGATAGCTTGGAGTGCGGGAGAAATCACATTTGATGATGTCATCCACGGGAGCATTGATCCACGACGTGTTTGGAAGATAGCATGAGATTCGAGAGAGCATGGACGCCCATGATATTATTTTGGGCTTTGGGTAACTTTTGGGTCCAATAGCTTTTAGGGTCACTTTTGGGCCCATTGTGTAATAAAGACCCATGACCTATAAATAGCTAGTTTGCCTTAATTTTAAGGGGAGATTTTAGATGAATTTTGAGAGCCTCTTTCAAGGTGAAATCTTTGGGCAAGGTGGAATCCTTGTGTTGATGATTTGCTTGGAAATGGAGATTACTTGGGGGTTCCGATTCCCTTGAGGTCACCTAAGAGATAGGTTTAGGTT
>NW_025887664.1:0-7664 GCF_002878395.1 Capsicum annuum
CTTATAAAAGTCAAAAAATGGAAATGACTATTTCGGCAGTTTATCTATGTGTTCGTTTGATGGAAGAAAAGATGGTTTTTTTCCTTCATTCTTATCTCCCAGAAACCTGGGTAAGATATGTTCCAATTTTGGGGAGACTTCTTTTTTCTTTATCTTACTTCCAAGTCGGTCGGGTATCTCTTTATGGACGAAATTTCCCAATTCGCACCGTCTTCCTCGGGTGGAATGTCTGGGAACTCGATTCCACCCAATACTGATTCCACTATATTTGCGGCGGGGGGCACGGCCCGGGATGAGAATTTTGGCTATCAAGAAACAAGGGAAGATCTTTGTAAAAGAGAATACTCATATTATATATTCATATATTCTAAATATATAAATAATATATAATATATATAAAGAATTTGGTTATGCCATTTTGGGCTTTGCTCTAACTGAAGCTATTGCATCGTTTGCCCTAATGATGGCCTTTTTGATCTCATTCGTATTCCAAGTCCTTTAGTAATCATTTACGGTGGGTGGATAAGCAAGAAGGGATCCCCAGCTAAATATCAGTAACTGCCCGAGAAGGTCAGTGAGGTTCCTGCTATGGTGAAAGATCTTTCACTATAGTGGGAAGAAGACAGGTGGGAGCGAGCGGAGCAAGAGCAAAGCAAGTTCCAGTGGTGGGTTGTCTTCGCGGTCCCACAACATAGTAAGAAGAGTGGCAATGCTGTGTAAAGCCATAAGCATTGAGCTTACGCGGACCAAGCTGCGAAAAAGACTTTTTGGGTAGCCGTCCTTCCATGCCAAGCCATCACGATGGGGTTCCCCTTCCTCGAACCAAGAGGCTTGGACTATGAGCCCGCTTAGCAAATGAGGCTCGGGACGGGGTGGATGGTTATGGCGTATCATAGATCGAACTCTTCTTTTCCAGGCTCCAGGCTAGAGAAGGGTTATTCCATATCAGCTGCTATGCTAGCTTGAAAAGGATTAAAAGAACTTACATTAGGTCGTGACTTGAGGGTGAGGGGAAGGAGCAGTAAAGAAGTAAGGAGGTCGACTAGTTCGACGCTTGATTGAACTCAGCATAGTTCGAGATTAGAGGAGATAGCCTTTCTTTCTATTGCTCGAGTAGAATCAGTTGACAAAAAGCTCGAACGTAATTGACTTATTTCTTAACAACAATAAAGGAAGAGATGATTTGGAGAAGAATTCATTCCTCTCCGAGTAGTGAAGTGCCATATCCGTCAGAGAGGGCTTTACCGGTCGTTAAGATAGAGTTGGTGTCGGTAGCTATTCTTGCTTAGCGGGATCAGGTCACCAATCGGTGACATAGTTTAGGAATGAATATCCGTAACTCCCATTCTAGTACTTAAACTGACAAAATGGAATAAACAATCAAGACCTGGCTCAAGGCTAACCCCTCCACACTCAGGGTCAGGAACGGGAAAAGGAGAATGAGTAGGACAGGCTCGAGGTCAATTCTTTCTTTTAGGAGAGATCCCACCCCCTTCTTTAGCGCTTGTTCGTTCTATAAGACTTTCTTCTCATTCTCGGTGAAGGAATCAGAGCTGCTATAGAATCAGCATCTTCCTCTTTAACGGCAAGCTCAACAACGAGAAGTTTTCCTCTGCTGGAAAGCAGTCCTTCACGGATATGGGAGCTTACTCCGCTGTTGCTGGTTTAGTAAGCTAAGCATTTCCATCTTTTATGATTATGAAAAAGGAATGGATAGAGAGGAAGGCTCCAGGGTTTCTTTCTCTTGGTGTCAACATAGGAATGGGAGCTATTTGAATGGATGCCTTTTTCCCTTGTTGAATCAGCCAAGTCAGTAGCCTTTCTTTTATGCGGGATTGCCTGTTGATGCAAGGAATAAGGGCTGGCTTGATGCCAAGAAGAAGCTGGTGGAGGAATAAGGGCAGCTAAATCATCTGTTGCACAGTAGTACGTATTAGGCAAATAGGATTTTTCTTTCCTAGGCTGAGGAGCGTAGTCAGAGGTCTTTGGTGCGTGAATGCTTGACTTAGAGCTTGAACTAGGGGCAATCCAGCAACCATTTCAACTGGATACCATCAAGAGGGCCAGAGAGGAGGAGCCGATGAAATTCTTTTTGGAGTTCTTCCCCACTGACGTCTAAGCTCTCAAGGACTCGAATTAGTCAACAGGAATGAAATCTAAGAAAGCTGGTAGCTCGAGCGAGGAGCGGATCCTAGCCCTATAGCTATAGGCTATATAATATTCTATTTCCTCTGCTTTTCATAGTGTGAATCAAACTCATTGCTCATTCATTAAGATCTCTTATCGGTAAAGTAGATCTAGATCGAGAGAGAGAATTGGCTTCTCGAGAATCCACTAGAGTCAGACAGTAGGGAAGTTTACACTGGGACTTTCAAACATAGAGAAAGAACCCATACCCTAAACCGGGGAAAGGCGATAAGGACCTAGGAAATGGTGAAGTACGTGAATCGACTCCCTCTTTGAGTCCAGGCGTTTTAACATAAAAGAAAGAATAAGGGACTTACTTCTTTCTTGACAAGGATCCTGAATAAATCGCACATGCTCCAAGGACCTCACGGAATTAGGAGGCACACAGGTGGGTATACCAAGAGAAATGCGGGTAAGCGACGAGCTACTTCTTTCCTCAACAAAACC
This sequence comes from Capsicum annuum, assembly GCF_002878395.1. Lineage (NCBI taxonomy): Eukaryota > Viridiplantae > Streptophyta > Magnoliopsida > Solanales > Solanaceae > Capsicum > Capsicum annuum. Next base: position 2,635 of record NW_025887664.1, read on the forward strand.
AATTTTGATTTCCAGAAAGATCCTCACGCTGAGGACTGAACCTCGCCAAATGATCTTATGGATCACCCATCCCATCTTTTAGGTTCCATTTGGGCAATATGTATCCCGCTGGGTATGGCTCGTAGTAAACCTCTGTAAGATAAGGAGGATCATAAGGTAGGTAACCTTTTCACCATTTTTTGTGAATGCTACCTTCCAGTAAGCAGGTCTCTTCAGGCACTCCCAAAAGAAAAGAGAGAATAAATTTTAGCCTCTGAGCGAGGATACTCCAACAAGAAGAGCCTAACCAGGCCCTTGAGATAACAGCCCATACCATAGGGTGGGTAGCCCTACAGAGCCAAAATAAAAGGCCTTCATCCATCATAGGCTAGCATAGCAGACAATAAGGCAAAATCTAGGAAGGGGAGGGGGAATGAATGCCAAATTTGAAGCAAACTGAAAAGCGAGTTCCCGTGGAGTAAGTCTAGTGCTTCCCTTTAACCTAGATGCACTCAGTGAACCTTCAACAATGTCCTTCCTGGCCTCTTTTTTTAGTTGACCGAAGGCGGCGGGTGGACAAACATCTTGCGATAAAGAATGTTCTCCTACTCATAAGCACCGACTCCTGTTGGTGCGATCAACCACGAAAAGTCAGTAATAAAGAATATGTGCTCCTCGCTCCCAATATGGTTCGATACGATATGGTTTGATTGGTCCAGCCTTTAGAAACTAACTATCTTCTCTTCCCATCATTAGTTCTCCTTCTTTTTGGTCTTATTCCTCCTTCAAGTGCAATAAGAAGTAGGCTTGCTGCTACTACCGGTCTGGGTGGACTGGAAGTGCATAAGTAGTTGCGTCAGCTGTTGAGTTTGACTTCTATTACAGGAAGAAAGCATCTTTAAGAGAGGAAATCTTTCTTTCTAGGGAATCTGTGCTTACTAAGCCTGTGTTTGAGCTCTATGCCTTTGCCTTAGCGCGTCTTGGATGCTCTTCCTATAGTGCCCCCTTCTTCCTCCTTGTCTCTTTCTCTGCCGCCTGCTCTTTCCGTTCCTTCTCTTTTGGAGTAGAGCACTCCTCTTTGTTCTGTTCCTTTCTAATAAAATCTTGGTACGTGTTCTGAGCAAGCCTTCACATGAGGTGAATGGTACCTATGAAGTGGAATCCATTTGTCTTGGCTTCCAACTCATAACGAAGTTGCGTTCTGAGGGACTCAAAATATCCATAGCTATTGTCAAGCTTGGGCATACTAAACAATGACCCAATTGAGACCATGGCCACACCTTGATAAAACAGTGATAATGTGGTCAACCCTGGATACGTGGCTCTTCGATGGGGGAAGGACCACGCTAGTCGTCTGAGTGTGTGGTGTGTAGTGGGTGCGTCTTAGTGTCTTCTTACTACGAAAAAGAAATGAGAAAATATATGATTCTCATTCTCGAAACTCCACTCGTCCTCTCCTTTCTTTCTCCTAAACAATTTCATTGCCTCACTCCACTCGCCTCCAAAAACTTATTTCGTTCGCCTACAAAACCACCTTGCTAGTCGAGCGTACGAGAAGACCCTATAGAAGTCCTCCATCCATATGCTACCGACCTGACCATCCATCTATCATTGGAATCAGAAGAAACTGGTCTGTCCAACGCCTCTGACCTTGTTCCAAGAAGATCTCATTTCACCCTCTACGAGACAAAGATCTCGAACATCTGAGAAAAAAGATCACTCCTAACTAACCAGTCAAGTGAAAGGAGCCCGCTTACCCACTCCCCTTTCCCCCCATTGCTAGGAGCCTCGCCTTCTTGACTTGATATGTCAAGAAGACTACAACAGTAGATCACCTTTTTTTTTGCTTCAAAAAAAAAAGGTGATCTACTATCTCATATATATGATAAAGGAAGCAGACTCTTTTTAGCTATTTTGATTCTTTTCTTTGTGGTACCCCTAAGAGACCTTTTTCCTTTCCTTGTATTGTATACATAGTCTTATGTGTTCCGTTCTAGAAGTAATTAATTTCTAGAATTCCCTAGGAGCACAGTGCTCCGTGGATCTAGTCTTTAACCCTCACCCCGAACACTAGGATTGCACTAAAAGGAGGTGAATTCTAAAAGAAGAAAAGAAGGTGTCACGGTAATAGTATTGTGACCAGAATTTAATATTCCTTTTCTTTCTTAACTTCAAATAAAACTCACCCCTTTTAATGCAAACAAAGTGCTAGAGAATGAGAATTTCCGACAGACCTTCAAGTAACGCACAAATGAAAACACCACCTTACCAAAGGGTGATGCTTGCATCCATCCAGGTTTGAGGTGTTCCAAACCCTTCACATAAGTATGCACCCTAACGGTGCATCACAAGAAGGACTTATCCATCTTAGGAGACAAGGCAATGTCGTTTAAAAGATGAAACTTAGAAACGCTCACCCATACAGAGAAAATCCATCAGAACGAAAGTTCCATGATGACAATATGGTCATAACGGAAGGACGTCTCCTTCCTCCCATAAAGATTATCATCACAGTACCACATTTGATCAGAATGCAGTATCGATGAATTTTACAAAGTATAGGTTCACACGCCGTGAACCCTATTAAGAGCGGAGAAAACTAAATATACTCCTCCACATCTCTTTGGTTAGGAACACATTTAGGTCTGATTTAAAATAGACCACGCCAAGAGGTACGAAACCTCACTTTTCCTATTGGACCAAACTAGTCGGTCTCGGGGGGGCGCCTGGGTTCCAACCAGGAGTCCTTCAGAGTAATAAGCCTGGGATGGACCCTTACTAAGAAGAACCGGAGATTGTGGTGAAATATTAGTGTGATGAACTTTTAAGAAAGATAAGAAAATGTCATTTTCACTTCTTACTTTCAAGAAAACCCACCATCACATCACCCTTACCAATGCTCCATGTGACACCAATAGGAAAACAAAACCTAAAACGATAAATTGATTTGTGCTCAGCCTCCTACGGGACAGGGGGAAACCCCTCTCCCTTTTGGAGTTGTTACTCCAAAATGATGTCTTCCTTGTATTGTATACAATTTAAATAAAAACTAAAGCACTTTCTTTTAAGAATGTATCTGGTTCCATCTTTCTTTCATTAGTTAAACCACCTTTTTCTAAAAAGGATTGTAGTAATTCTAGTTTGACACTATTTGGAATGGCTCTCTCATATTGAGAAATTCTGTCTAGTGGCATTCGATCACAGAATCCATTGACAGCTGCATAAATGACTAGAATTTGTTTTTAAATTGGCAGTGGTACATATTGTGGTTGTTTCGGTACTTCTGTCAGCCTTGCACCTCTATTGAGTAATGCCTGAGTCGCAGCATCAAGGTCTAAGCCAAATTGAGCAAGGGCGGCCACTCACGATATTGTGCCAATTTCAATTTTGAACTACCGCAGACTTGTTTCATAGTTTTCAACTGAGCGGCAGACCCTACATGACTGACAGATAAGCCGACGTTAATAGCAGGTCTAATTCTGCGATAAAAGAGCTCTGTTTCCAAATAGATTTGTCCATCAGTAATGGGGATCACATTGGTGGGAATATAGGCCGATACGTCTCCAGCTTATGTTTCAATGACGGGTAAGGCGGTTAAGCTACCTGCGCCTGTCTGGTCCGATCGTTTAGCCGCTCTTTCTAAGAGACGGGAATGTAAATAGAAAACATCCCCTGGGAAAGCCTCACGACCTGGTGGTCGGCGTAACAATAATGACATTTGTCGATATGCTACCGCCTGTTTACTAAGATCATCATAGATTATTAATGCGTGCATTCCATTATCATGGAAATATTTCCCCATGGCACACCCAGAATATGGGGCCAAAAACTGTAGAGGAGCAGGATCCGAAGCGGTGGCTGCTACAAGAATAGAATATTCCAAAGCATTTGCTTCTGAAAGAATTTGAACTAATTATGCCACAATTGACCATTTCTGTCCAATCGCTACATAGACATAATACAATGTCTCACTCTCAGAGGTGGCCCTTGAGTTCAGTTGCTTTTGGTTTAATATGGTATCGATAGCAATAGCTGTTTTTCCAGTTTGTCGGTCCCCAATTATAAGTTCTCGTTGACCACGACCTATAGGAACCAGGCTATCTACCGCTTTTAAACCTGTTTGCATAGGCTCATGCACTGATTTACGTTCAATAATCCCAGGGGCTTTCACTTTCACACGTCTTCACTCGTGATCGCTTAGAGCCCCCCTTCCATTAATAGGTACTCCCAAGCCATCGACCACATGCCCTAGCATAGCCTTTCCCGCAGGAACATCCATAATAGATCCAGTGCGCTTGACAAGATCTCCTTCTTTAATAGCAGTATCACTACCAAAGACAACAATCCCTACATTCTCATTCTTAAGATTCAAGGCTATTCCTTTTCCCCAGCTTGAATCTCGTTCAATCCATAAACACGTGCAATCCCATCTCCAACTGAGACCACTCGACCGATTTCATCCACTTGAAAATTTGTGTAAAAGTTACTAATTCAACTTTTTAATAAACTTGTTAGTTCTGCAGCTCGGTGAGAAAGTTCCATAATTCAGATAGATAGAAGGGAGAATGCCACTGACAAAGATGACAAAGAAGAGCTCTACCAGTATCTCTTTCTTTTGATTGAGTCAAAGACCAACGCTAAGTCCTGCTGAGCAATCGCTTTCAAAACCCTTTTATAAGGCAGGCTGCGGTGGGTCCCATAGTTTTCTATTTGAGATAGGTGGTCTAAGTGTCCAAGGATAATGGCTTCCCAAATGGATAGAAGAGTTCCCCCCTAATTTGGTGCCTTTTCTCAAAAAGAGACGCGTCTTGCACTCTGTCTGAACGAAGGGCTTCCTTTATCTTTAGTTCCGTTTGGAATTGAGCCTCGAGAATATCGGAGGAAATATGCTCGGGCAGGGGACACCCGAAAGTATAGAAGGAAAAGCGCTCATTGAGCTCCCTTAGCCTCTCTCCATCCTCCTGTAACAGATGATAAGGCTCAGCAATAGGAGGCTCTGCGGGGTCACCAGGGTTGGGAGAGTCCGGGGCTGGTTGGTTGAGACCGACTTT
>NW_025887665.1:0-20265 GCF_002878395.1 Capsicum annuum
ACAAAAATATAATCTGTTTGGGATAATTTAAAATAGGAGGAAGACCTGTTTGATTTGCTAGAATAGATGAGTTATCCTTTTTATTTTCTTGTATCTCCGTGATTAGCATTGACCAATTCTGGCTTTCCAGGTGGATATAGAAGCTACTGCTGAACAACATTGATAATATGCTACTATACTCTTTTTATGGAAATATGGAGAACAAAAAGCTCAGAAATCATACGTAAGCGATAACAAAGATCCATGACGAGCAAAGACGAATTCCATAGCACCGGATGAAGAACGACTTGTCCATATTGAGTAGACCTTTATAGCTTGAGTCTTTCAAAGTAATATCCTTACCCCTCCTTAGGAATCCTTGACATCAATACTTAAATTGTTGATTTATTTGTTGAGATCTGTACCCATAACAATTTTTTTACATTTCATTTATTCGTTGATTTATTTCAGTTAATTTCTTAAGGCTTTGATTTATTTTATTTTGTCTATGAATTTTATTTTTTCCTTAGATTTGAACTATTAATTGAAATGGAATACTAGATTCAAATATTGCAACTGATAATGTATCTGTTATAACAGACGTCACATCTGTTGGAAATTATCGAACAGATTTAGACATATGTTGCAACAGGTAGGTAATCTGTTGGAATTTATCAAATAGGTCTTCCCACTGTTGCAACAGATAGACTTAGATAGAAACACCGACATTATGTAACAGATGACCAACCTATTGCAATAGATAAACTATATGTTAGAACAAACAGAATATCTATTACAATGGATGGAGATTCTATTGCATTATAAAAATTCAACTTTAACTAGACATAAAAATTGCCACTACATGTAAAAAAGAGAAAGCGAATTAAAATAAAAAGGGCGGAACCCATCGAAAGTGTTCAGTTCAAACAACTAAGATAAAATGGGCATCAATTAGACAATGTTTATTTTAAACTCGTAAAATAAAATAGGAATCAAATATGTCAGGTTCCCACCTTTTGCTGCCTTGGTATCTGATTTGATCCCCAATGGTCATTTTTTCCCCTCAATGTCTTATATATTTATCTTCTTCCTAAAATTTAACCCTAAATTCTCAAATCTTCTTCTTCGTGTTATTTTTTATCTATCCAAATTATTTAAATTATTTGCATTTGGTCTTTCTTTTCTGCATTTTTTTTATTTTCTCCAACTGAGTTTGACAATGTCGAGCGCATCTTCCACTATTTTTTGTGATAACAATTTTCGATATTGTAAGTGCGGCCATGAAGCTCTATTGAAGACTTCTTGGACTCAACAAAATTCAGGTCGTAGGTTTTTTACTTGTAAGATTTCAAAGGTAATATTTTTTTATTTAATTAGTTGATTAATTATTGACTTATAATTATTTTGTAATTGTGTTCTTGTTTTTATAGAAATTGGGTGGAGACCATTACTTTGATTGGTATGAAGAACCCCACCCTTCACAAAAAAATCGTGTAATCTGGGGTTTGTTGAACAAAGTCAAGGCTTCTGAAGAGAAACAAAATTGAGCAAGAAGATACTACATTATTGCTGTTATTGCTACTGGTCTGGTGTTGTTGGGCACATGGATATTCAAGCATAATTGCTGAAATTTTCATGGTGGTGTATTTGCTATTGGTTTGGTGTTGTCGAGCACATGGATATTCAAGCATAATTATTGCAAAATATCAAACAGATTTAGGCATATGTTGTAAAATTTAGGTCATCTATTGGAAATTATCAAAAAGGTCTTTCCACTATTGCAACAAATTAGACTTAGATTAGATAGAAATAACATCGACATAATGCAACAGATGACCAACCTATTGCAACAGATAAACTATCTACCAAAACAGATATAATATATTATCAATCTATTGCATTATAAAAAACTCAAATTTTATCAGAAAAAAATTATTGCCACTACATGTACATGTAATTTATGTAAAGTGAAGTGTGACTTGAAATAAAAAATTGTTATTTCACAGGCTCTTCTATATACACAGGCTCCAAGCGTCCAGTCATTATCTCATAAGCCCAGACCTCTTGCAGGTTTGCCACAGCATTGTCGCACAGAAAGGTCGTTGGCTCGGCCATTTCTATGCAAGTCAGCAAACATTCGATGTGTGCAAGAGCGTAAGAGCGTGCGGGCTGTTCGCGTAACTGGTATCATTTTTTGGAAGGGTCATGCCCTTGTTTCAACCTTTAAAATCTCATGATTTCTTCATCAACACTTTCTTTGACAAATGATTCATCAGTTTACTCTCCTTCAACAAGATGGGCAACAACTCTATCAGTGGCTGCACGAGGAGAAAAATATTGACCTCATCGACAGCAGGTTCGTTGCAGTCATAAACTTTGACCTTTCCTTCCTCGAGTAGTATCTCAACAGCTCGATAATGTATGCCATTCACGCTAATGACTGCAAGAATCCTCTTTGCCTTGGTCCAGCTCTTGCCGTGTGGATTTGGCCTCTCCCCTCTAACATATTTTATCATTTCTTCTTCCTTCAAGTCCAATGTAGAAACAAATAAATCAAGTCCCGCACCACAGGATAACTCATTAGAATTGAGTTGATAGTACTTATCCTTGAGTTTCTTTCATAACTCAAGGTCCATTATCCTATCAGCAACGTCATAAGCTTCCGGGTACGTTAATTGTCTTTTCCTTATGAGGCAGAGAATTTTGTTAACATGCTCTGATATAAGAAGTCAATTTTTAAATAGGTTAGTAATTATAAAGATGGTCTATTTGTTGCATAGGGTTCTCTGAATCAATAATCCAATGGAACTTATACAACAGATGGATAGTAAGTTGCAACAGAACCACTACTAGTTGCACTAGAATACCCAGCTGTTGCAACAGATTTCATATCTATTGCGTAGCTTCTTCTACATGGGATAGATTATAAGGCTAGGTTAGGAAAAGTAAACTTGCCTTTTCCTCGTACCACATACGCATATCTGTCATAGTCTGGAAGTTTTAGGGGGAATAGGAGGCCTAGGGTAATCTGGTGCGCCTAGCTTAGCATTCTTGGCCTGTCGCAGATCCTTTTTCTCTTTGGGAGCCAATTTAAGCGTATATATCCACCTTCTTGAATGGCCCCTGAATTTCAACAGCTTTTAGAGAGGGAGGGGTTATAATTTTTTTTATTTTCGATTAAAGAGTACGTCAGTTATTGCTCATTTCTTCCTCCTAACCAACACTGTAGGAGTGTATGGCTTCCTTACCTTCTTGGATGGTGTGAAACCCCTCTTGGATTTGAATTTCTCAATAGCTTTAGAGATAGTCTCTACTTTTTCAAAGAGTTTATCCTGGTTGTCCTTGCACTCTTCGTATTCGCAACGAGAACATGAGGGTGAAGAGGGGTGAGAGAGACCTGTGTAAGGGTGAAAAGAAATGTTTTCAAACATATTTATTTTTTCTTGAGCATCAACATACTCATCATCACAAGTGGTAGCAGCATCAGCATGCCTGCCATTAACACCAACAACTCCACCATAAGAAGCACCTAGATCTACTTTAGTAGGTTGGTCATAAAGATCCTCAACATTAGGCTAACCTTGCTTAATTGCTCTTTTTATGGCTGTTGCTCCAGCCAATTCCTTCTTTATTAACTCCACCATTGGGTTTGATATAATATCAACATGACCTAGAGTAATATAAGAAGTCATCAACGACTCCTCCTCAGTAGGCACGATCCATGGATGCACAACCTAGAAAAAAAAGACTGATACATTTAAATCATATAATATAATAATTTTCACAGTTGGGTTACATTTTAACACAGTTAACTTTTGCAATAGATTAACAATATGTTGCATCAGATTACCCATCTGTCGCATAGTTTGCAGTAGATGGTTAAAATCCATTTTAGTCGGGTTTAGAGAACCAAAGCAACACATGGATAATCTGATACAAAATATCAATCATCTGTTGCAATAGATGACCAATCTATTGCACCAGTTACACAAGATGGGTAATCTGTTGAGTTACATATTATGCAACAGATGATTTGTATGTCGCACCAGATTAACAATATGTTATATTAGATTACCTATCTGTTGCATAATTTACAGTAGATGGTTAATCTGTTAGGAGTCGAGTTCAAAGAACCAAAGCAATAGATGGGTAATCTAATATAAGATATCAATCATTTATCACAATAGATTATCCATCTGTTGAATGGGTTGGCACAGTATGGGTAATCTATCGTAACAGATGTCCCATCTAGTGCATCAGATATAATATCTGTTGCACCAGATATAACATCTATCCAATAGCTTTCATTTCATTGAGTAAAATTATTTTACTTGAAGAAAACGTACTTTATCATCCGGAGGGTTAAAGAGATCAGCCTCCTTAATTTTTTGGTTGTTCTTTGCAGCTAACCACCTAAACATCCTTGGATGAGAAACCTCATCCGGGTAATCCGTTACCTGCTTTTGGGGAGGGGGGGGGGGGAGAAATGGCTTCAAATGCTCAAGCCTAAAAAATGTAAACAGGAAGCAAGCAAAAATAAGTCATTATAACTATATTCAATATAAATTAATGGATGAGTAAAATAAAAATAACGATTAATTTTACCATGAATGCCCAAGGAAAACTGAATAATGTGGTCGTCCCTGGGGATAGCTTTGTCAGTAAATAGTGGACAGTCAAGTAGAAGCTATCATATCCCCAGGGATAATTATTGAATTTATCAAAATCCTCAGCACGCGCCAAAAAATCATCTTCTATGACCTTGTTGACATCTCTTTCCAATATAACCGAATGAGCAAACTAAACTAAGCACAATTGTTCCCTGTATTGCTTTGGTATGGTTTTATCCATGAGATCTGTCAACAAATCCGATGCTTTGTATCCATGTCGATCAATGTCAAACAACCCATCTATTTTTTCTTGCATTTTTTTGCCTTGGATATTTTGCGGGGTGTTCCTTTGGCGATAGGTGGTTCTTCTGGATTATGGCATCTCAAGCCCGTCACTATGGCAAACTCTTGCAAGCCAAAACAAACTAACATGCCACAGTAGTTGATCCAGCTTTTATCCATCATTCCCCCCCCCCCCCCCCTTCCGATCTATATCATCCCCCGCGTACTTGATCCTGCGCTTAAGAAGACCATATACCATCCTCATATGGAAACGGGCAAGGGACTCAGGCAACTCAAGAAAGCGTCCAAAGCAGCTCTTCTTAAAAAGTCCATCTATGTTTTCATTCTTCATAATTTTCCTAAAATAAATATATTTACTCCCCATCTGACATTTATGTACAATTTCACCAGTTAGTTCTTCTGTTTTTTGGTCATTTATCGGCATCACAACTTGAAACTTTTCAATACTAAAAGTTTTGACAGGATCATACTGGATGTCGATATTAATTCACGCCCCATTGGTGATCCATTATCATCATGTTGATGATCATCCTCTTTCTCTTTATCACTTTTATTTTCTCCATCACTATCTACAGACCCTTATCCACCTCCCTCAATGTTGTTTTCATATCACTCCTTAGCTTCACTTTTCCCTGATTGAGATTGTTTAGGAAGCTCCTCCGAATCCTTCTGTATTGTAGCCTTTTTTTGGGTGGTCAGACGTTGATCCACCTTTACTTTCTTTTCTTTTGAGAGACATGTTTTACCTACAAACAACAGAAAAACAAAAACTACATTACAATTAATGTATACATAAATTTTAAAAAATACATTACAAACACTACCAATAACGACACACCTACAACCACCACAAACACCACCAACCAATGCCATAAACACTACAAATACCGGCACCACCGATAGCTACCACGAATACCGGCACCACCGACAGCCACCACAAACACCACCAACCAATGCCACCATAAACACCACCAACCAATGCCACCAACAACCACTACCTGTGCCACGATGATGACGACGACGATGACCACCACCACCACCACCACAAACATCATCCAATAATACCAAGACAGTCAACAAAACTCTGCGATAGAAACTAGGGTTTACTCGAGTTCTTCTTACGATTTTACCATCAAAACTCAAAATTGTAAACCTATTCTTGAAGAAAATATAACTAAAACTTTTCTTTTTTATCATTAACATAAAAGCCCTTATTTTTTAGAAAAAAATAACAAATATAAAACTCTTCTCAAACTTTGTTACCTATGAAGACAGAGAAAATAACTGATACAAGCAAGAATGAAGTAAAAAATAACACCTATGTGGTCGAAAATGAGAAGAAAATTGATCTGTTGTTAAGGGTAGAGCAATAGATTGAGTAGTTATTGTCTGTACTGTATAATTGAGTGAGAAAGAGAAAAGAGCGAGAACTTGAGATTTGAAATGATGAAATATGTTTCTCGCAAATGGATGATTTGTGTGGGTTGATTTGTATTTTGGAAAAGAATGACAAGTTTTGAAAATATTAATTTGGTCCGAATTGATCTTAATTATTTTTTAAAATTATAAAAGATGTGTCTAATTTTTAACCCTCTCATCTTGCAATTGACAAAAGACTTAATTAAAGTTGTAGTTAACTCTTACCCCTGGTCTTAGATTAATCAATTTAGGTATATGAACTAAATTGAAATTGTATAAAAATAAATGTTCAACCTGTTGCATCAGATATGCATCTTTGTAAATTATCAAATAGATTAAGTAATCTGTTGCGACAGATTACCTATCTGTTGTAAATTATCAAATAGATTGTCACATGTCACAACAGATTACCCATCTATTGTAAATTATCAAATAGGCGCTGCCATCTGTTGTAGTTGACCCTATGAGAACTCACCCCTAGTCCTAGATTAATCAATTAAGATATTAGTTGAACATATGAGGTAGTAAGAATCGGTTCAGCCCAGAGTGATCGATCGATGACTCTGGTCGGTAGAAATGCAATACTGTCTCATCATGTAATTTCTGAAAAACTCAATTGAAGTTGTAGTTGACCCTATATGAATGCACCCTTTGTCCTAGATTAATCAATTAAGGTATTAGTCTAACATATGAAATCAATTGAAATTGTATAAAAACAAATGTTCAACCTGTTTCAACAGATGTCTTTTTAAGTCATCTGTTGCAAAATATTACGCATCTGTTGTAAATTATTAAATAGATTAAATCATCTATTGTGAGAGATTACCCATCTGTTGTAAATTATCAAATAGGCGTTGTCATCTGTTGTAGTTGACCCTATGTGAAATCACCACTGGTCCTAGACTAACCTATTAAGGTATTAGTCTAAAATATGAGGTAGTAAGAATTGGTTCAGCTCAGAGTGATCGATGGACAACTCTGGTTGGGGGAACACAATACCGTCTCATCATACAACTTTCGAAAGACTCAATTGAAGTTGTAATTGACCCTACGTGAACTCACCCCTGGTCCTAGATTAATTAATTAAGGTATTAGTATAACATATCAGGTAATAAGAATTGGTTCAGCTCAGAATGATCGATAGATGACTTTGGTCGGGAGGAACACAATACTGTCTCACATGCAATTGTCAAAAGACTTAATTAAAGTTGTAGTTGACCTTATGAGAACTCGCCCAGGTCCTAGATTAATCAATTAAGGTATTAGTCTAATATATGAGGTAATAAGAATCGGTTCAGCTCAGAGTGATCGATCGACGACTCTGTTCAGGAAAAACGCTATACCGTCTTATATGCAATTGTTAAAAAACCCAATTGAAGTTGTAGTTGACCTTATGAGAACTCACCCCTGGTCCTAGATTAATTAATTAAGGTATTAGTGTAACATATGAGGTAATAAGAATTAGTTCATCTCAAAGTGATCGGTCGATGACTCTGGTCGGGAGGAACGCTATACTATCTTATATGCAATTGCCCAAAGACTCAATTAAAGTTGTAGTTGACCCTATGAGAACTCACCCCTGGTCCTAGATTAATCAATTAAGGTATTAGTCTAACATATGAGGTAATAAGAATCTGTTCTGCTTAGAGTGATTGATCGACGACTCTAGTCGAGAGAAATGCAATACCGTCTCATATGCAATTACCAAAAAACTCAATTGAAGTTGTAGTTGACCCTATGAGAACTCATCACTAGTCCTAGATTAATCAATTAAGGTATTAGTCTAACATGTGAAATCAATTAAAATTGTATAAAAACTAATGTTCAATCCGTTGCAACAGATGTCTGTTCTGTTAGATTTAATCAAACAGATTAAGTCATTTATTGCAACATATTACACATATATTGTAAATTATCAAATAGATTAAGTCATCTGTTGCAACAGATTACCCAGCTTTGTAAATTTTCAAACAGAAATTATTATCTGTTGCACATAGATATTTTAAGACCCTTTTTTAAAAGCAATTTAGGTATTTCTTGTCCGAGATAAAAAAGTTAAAATACTAAGGCGGTAAAAAATATTACTTGGATAACTCAAAAATCTCCTGAATGAGTAGTCTTATATGGTCTTTTCAATGTCACCATCTTCTCGCTCCCCTCAAAAGTGAAAAGTTATTAATGAATAGTTAAAACCCATATCTAGAAGAATACTCTCTCCTCCAGCCATAAAGTAAGACTCAACTCATCGATCACCCTTCTTTATTCTCAATTCTCTTTCTTTCCATTTTTCCTTTCTTTTCTCTCTTCTTTTGAATGAGGATCCTTTCTAATCTCAACCGATCAATATCTTTTCTTGACTGAACTGGATATTCTGATCCCTTTGCTTTTTTCTCATTACAGGTATGGTTCACTATTGCTCTTTTCATCTTATTTGCTTCTTTGTATGTTATTTAAATTAGATATTTACATCTGTTGCTATTAATGATTTACCCATTACCAGTTTCCTATTTATTAAGAAAATTGAAGAAAAAGTGACTTTTAAGTCTTGAATGAATGAACCGTTGTTTTTATTAAAATATGCAAAAAGAAATTATCTATTGGGAGAACTTAAAAATCCTTGTTGTCAGTATAGTTTGATGAATCAGTTGTTGGAACAGATGGAGCAACTGTTTGAAGAAATCAAACCAGTAGCAAGGCTGGTTTGATTTATTCTAACAGATGAACCATCTATTGCAAAATGTCGTCCATATATTGTAAAATGCCTCAGCGATTGAACATATGGGTAATCTATTATATTAGATTGGTCATCCGTTGATTCACTCAATTTTATGTTACCCTTTTGTATAGATAGAGCAAATGTTTGAAAAAATCAAACCAGTATCAAGGCTGGTTTGATTTATTCCAATAGATGAACCATCTGTTGCAATATGTCATCCATCTGTTGCAACAAATGCCTCATCGATTGAACAAATGGGTAATTTATTGCATCAGATTGGTCATTTATTGATTCACTCAATTTTGTGTTACCCTTTTATACATACGGAGCAACTGTTTGAAGAAATCAAACCAGTAGCAAGGCTGGTTTGATTTATTCCAACAGATGAACCATCTGTTGTAATATGTCATCCATCTATTGCAACAGATGCCTTATCGATTGAACAAATAGGTAATCTATTGCATCAGATTGGTCATCTGTTGACTCACTCAATTTTGTGTTACCCTTTTGTAATATTTTTTTGTTCTTCTCTTGTTTGACATCAAATGTATTTCTCGTATTTGCAAATAAAAAAAAGTGAAACTGGATCCACGTTTGCCCGACCAGCATTAAAGGCTAGAGTAAAGATGGGTTCGGAGGAATAAGCTACTTGCAGATGGAACCACTTCATATGTAGGAGGTATGTATTACTGATCAACCTACCATGAAAACACATATCTAGTATAATGATTTTGTGAATGTTCGTTCTTTACCTATTAGGCGTTAATCCTTCAAACAAGATATGACATTTTATAATTAAGATTGTTACGTTCGAACTGGTAAGGCTGAGGGACCAAGTAGGTGGTGTCGATACCCTATTACAATTTAATGACCGTCTATGCTTATGTTTTTGTGTCAAGTTTGAGAAAGGGTTCAAGTTTTTAGCGACAGTATAAATATCCAATAGTGATTGGACTAATTTTAATGGCTCAATGGACTTCTTAAAAGGCCTCTGAAGCCTTGCACTGCAGCAAACAATGATGGAACCAATAGAAATTTTCCTAGTCTAAATTTATATGGATGGGTTGCTGGAGGAGACTATTATACAACAGTAGGTGCTTGGGAGAATACTTGTGCGGGAAGGAGGAGGATGAGAAGGCCATATATCATCTCAGACCTTGTTTAAGAGAAAAACACAGGGTAGGAAGGAAAGTGTAGCAAAATTGGTTGATGAAATTGACATAAAAAATAAAAAAATGGATGAGTTGCGAATGTGAAAGTGTATCCAAAAATGAAAATCCATCAGTCGTTGAAGAAAAAGAAGAATGGTTAAGAGGACTGGAGTTGGTCACTTTCCTAGAGACTGCAACTAGCGAGTGTGGCCTTAATGAAGACCCACAAAATACAGGACCAGAACTCTAAGGAAGAAGCTTTGCGAGCACGGAAGGTGGGAAAATTATCGGTCAGAATTGAAACCTAAACCAACTACTCCTAAATTAAAAAAATGAGATCAAGCCAAGGTGGCAATTTCTCAAGTTAAACTTGCATCCCATGCCCCTATTTATGGCTCTGGTCAGGTCAAAGGCAGTGGAAATAACAAGGCATGGGATTTCTGCGCAACTTTAGACCTTTTTGTTTCTACTGCCATTGACCTGATCGTAGACACAAACAGATGGCATGGCACGGAAGTTAGACTTCAGAAATTGACGCCTTGGCTTTCCTTATTTTTAATTCAAGAGTTGTTGGTTCAGGTTTCAACTCTGACCGACAATCGTACCAATTTCCTGTGCTCGCAAAGCTTCTTCCTTAGAGTCCTGGTCCTGTACTTTGTGAGAGTCTTCATTGAGGCCATGCTCGCTAGTTGCATTCTTGAGCAAAGTGTCCAGCTCCAGTCCTATTGACCATTCTTATTTTTCTTCTATGACTGACGGATTTTTATATTTGGATACAATTTCATATGTAAAGCTCATCTAGTTTTTTCTTTTCTCATGTCAATTTCATTGGCCAGATTCTCTATAATTTCTTTACTTGCTTCCCTATGTTTTCTCTTAAACAAAGTCTGAGATGATATATGGCCTTCTCCACCTCCCCGTTCCTACACAGGTGTTCTCCCAAGCATCTTTTGTTGTATAAAAGTCTTCTCCAGCAATCCATCCATATAAATTTGGACCAGGGGAATTTTTACTGGTTCCATCATTATTTACTGTAGTGCGAGGTTTCGGAGGCCATTTAAGAAGTCCATTGAGCCATTAAAACCGGTCCAATCACTATTGGATATTTATACTGCTGCAAAAACTTGAACCCTTCCTCAAACTTAACATAAAAACATGAGCATAGACCGTTATTAAATTGTAACAGGGTATCGACACCACCGTCTTGGAACCCTTTGGCTTTATTAGTTCGCACCTATCAAACTAAACTGTACAATACAAGATCTTATTTAAAGAATCAGTGTCTAATCGGTAAAAAACTGCATTCAAAATATATCCACATTTATTTTAACTAATGATTCAACTGTTGGAAGAAATCAAAATATATCCTCCAACATATGGTCTATTTGTCGCAACAGATAATCCATATGTTGCAACAGTAGGTAAATCTATTACGACAGACCAGACATTGTTTATTCATCTGCACGCATGTGATGACTATTAAAAAAGAGGTAGTGGTGACTATTTATCTAACACATTCAAAACAGTTGATGAATTGAATTCTCCATCTGTTGCAACTGATGAATCAGCTGTTAGAAAAAATCAAAATATCACCCAAAGATGGTCCATCTGTCGCAACAGTTAATATATATGTTGCAATAGATGTCTCATCTTTTGCACATATAGATAATCTGTTGCAACAGATGATAAATCTGTTGTGAAAGATGGACGATCTGTTGCAACAACTCAATAATAACGGTTATTATCAAGTCTCAAAATTGTTTTGAAAAGTTGGGAAGGATTAATGTAAAAGAAAAGGTCGCGATTTTTCATAGAAAATAAATTACCACCAGTTTGAATGTAATTAATACAATGGAGCTTAACAGACATGCCTTTTGTCCTTACACATCCAGATTCAATCCTCTATAAATAGGTCCCTCCTTAATCTTCATTCTGCTAAACTTTATTTATTTCTTGTATTTTTTCTTTACGTGTGACATCTTCAATCACTTCTCTTCAAAGAGCATATTCCTTTATCGTTGAGGTAAGTTTTTTTTCGATGTAAATCTGTCAGTTTATAGTATACATTGTATTACAATTGGACTCTTTTCTTTACATTTGTCAATCAATGCATGTTCTAGATATGGTTGATCCTGTTTGGGACATTGCTATTCTGTGCGACACAGTGCAGAAACTTCAGAGGCAGGTTAATGACCTGTAGAGGAGTTGGTCATTGTGAGAGCGGCGATGTTAAGAGAGATGCATAGGCTGATGAGAGCCCTACTGCTGCGAGTTGATTGATCGGCTGTCATTACTGATGATGATGATAATTATAATAATAATTAGAATGTATTTTTTATTTTAGCGTATGTATTTTAATTTTCCTATATCGGATCTATATCTAATGTATTTTATTTTTCATTTAATGAAAAATTTATTTTTAGTCTACTTTGGCTTTTTAATTATTATTCAATTTTTGATTCTGTCTATTTCTTCTTCTAAACATACATGTTAACATATCGACGGTTGGAGGTAAGGAGCAATTTTGAATCCAGTAGCAATAGCAATTTTGAGTTCTTTCAACAGATGGACCATGTGTTGGAACAGATTGGTCATCGATTGGGTTTCTGTCAATAGATTATCCATATGTTGCGACAGATTTATGATCTGCTAGAGGAAAACATTCCAATTTTATGAAACTGTGTTGTGTTCTTCCAGCTAATGTCCATCTGTTGCTACAGATGGGTAATCTATTGAAAATACTTGTGGTCTACTATATTGTTTAGTTCATGTTTTGCCTCTTTTTATTGATGCACAAGTTATTAAAAAAAATATTTTATATATAATAAATAATAACATTACATTCACAACAATGATTTAAATATATAAAAGTACACCACAAACAACAACCCAAGATTTTGCAATTACAACGATCATGGTGGATTACATTCGGGCATGTAGTTCTTTTGTGGCCAGCGCGCTTACATATGGAGCACTTGTTTCTTCTTAATGAAAATGATTCTCCAACTCCATGCCTCCTCTTATATGGCTTTCTTCCTGGTTTGATAGTGCTTAGGTCAATATATGGAGGAGGTATTAATCTCCCTATAAGCTCTGCAGGAAAAACCCAAGATTCTTCGAGAGGCACCGGAGTAATATACCCACTATATACCATTTTATACTTTTCATCGAATGATATTGAGAGGAATGCTCTTAAACTTTAGCTCCACATTTATGATTGTATTGAGCTAGAAGCGCTGCCATAGCATGTGGACAAGGTATTTTATCCAAGTCAAAAACTCTGCACGTACAAGATCTTGTTTGAAGATCGACCGTAGCAACATCACTATGACCGGTGATACTGAATTTGTAATCTGCTATTTTATGAGATAATAACCTATTTCCCAAACTGACATTCGTTGATATTATTTTGCGGAGAAATTTTGACTTTTGAAAGAGAGTCGCCACTTAATTTTGAAAAGGAATTAAGAAACCTTTATAAAAGTTACTTCAAATGATTCAAAACAGAAAAATCGTTTTAAGTTAGAGATTCTAGATAAGCGGTTCCTATTAACATTTTAGGAAGGTGTTAGGCACCTAAAACGTCCGCTAACTTGCGGTTATCCGGACTGTTTGAAAATCGTCTTTTGATTAACTTCAAAAAGATTAATTTGTTGAAATAATGATTTGATTTTTTTCAAAAAAAAAAGACTTGTGTAAAATAGATTTAGGCGACTTAGTAGGGATTTTAACTTAGTCTAAACAAAACTAATAAACAAATAAACACATAAAAGGGGAAGGGAGAAGAAAGTAAAGGATTTAGGCCATTGGGCCCAAATCAACAAGACCTGTCCTAGTCTAGTTGGGTTTCCGACCCATTTCACCTGTCCTAAACTATTTTTTGAGCCTTTAGCTCGAGTCTTGCTCCACCTGTATTAAATACAACTTTGGCTTCGAGGCCGAAATGAATGAATAAATAAATGACTAAATGAATAAATAAAAAGAAGACAATAATAAAAATTGAGACTTTTCAAGTCTCTTAGTGACCTCATCAATGGGTTTTGACTCATTTTCCTTCTTCGTCTATCTTCTAGCACCCGCACGCCATGTAGTGGACCTTGGGTTTAAATTTCGAACTTGACTCGAAGGGGTGAGCCTCATTTACCCATTATGAAATACAAGAGGAGAGGAGTCCATTTGGACTCGAGACATTTTTTGCATGCAAAGAAAAGAAAAAGAAATTAATATACATTCAAGGAATAAAAGTGACATATTTCAAAGCAAAATAAAATATCAAGAACCAATTTTTGAATGACAATGATAAGCACACTTGCACAAGAATGAGAGTCAACAAATAAAATGCAAAGCAAAGACACCCATTTACATGCCTCATGATTTATGTTCATACAAGAATGAATAAAGGTAAAAGGAAGAAGGTCATATTCAATGAATTAATACAAGAAACAAACAACGTAAGCTTGCGAAAGTAAAAGGATGAGGCAACAAGGAAAATACTCATGACTTCTAAAATTGAACAAACATAGATACTAATCCATATAACAAAAGAAAATAAAGCTCAACATTTCAAGCAAGAGAATCCTAAATCTCAATTAAGGCGACTTTAACGAAAATTCATACATCTAAATCACAATCAACATTTTATGAAAAAAATGCTTAACGACCTATGGTTTATATTTCTAAGACATCGTTGATTCTATTTTGACATTATGAATAAAAGAGAGACATGAATCAAGTCTTTACACATACAAAGAGCACATATAACAATCCGGAGTAAGAAAAAAAGAATAAAAATTTAGCATTTCTAAAAGTGAAATATCGTTTCACAATCATACTATGCATGAGTCAAAAATATCCAAATAATTTTTTTATCCGCGAAAATTCGAACTTTCTTATCATTTTGAAAAGACAACATGCGAACAAAAAGAAATAAACATCTTGGATGAAAAATAAAGCTAGCACGTCATATCTTATATGAGGGTTTTGAAATTCATTAAAATAATTAGTAAGCAAATCACAAATTCTTGACTTAACTAATTACTATTTTTATTAAGGCGCAACAAATAATAATAACTATTTTTCCAACATAAAATAAACAACTTTACATGCTAAAAAAAATATATCTACCAACAATAAGTTTAAACAAGACATGAGTATTGTTTTTCAAGTAAAGATCTAAACTTTATCCAAAATAATCAAAGAATAAAGTAAAAAAAAAAAAGAGAAATAATCAATATTATCTATTCTTTTCAACATAAAAGAAACAACTTTACATGCTAAAAACAAATATATCTACCAACAATTAGTTTAAACAAGACATGGGTATGTCTTTTCAAATAAAGATCTAAACTTTATCCAAAATAATCAAAGAATAAGGCGAAAAGGTAAAACATTCAACATTAACTATTCTTTTAAACATAAAAAAAATAGCTTTACATACTAAAAACAAATATATCTAACAACAATGAGTTTAAACAAAGCATAAATACATCTTTTAAGTAAAGATTGAAACTTTATTCAAAATAATCAAAGAATAAAGTCAAAAAAGGAACATACAACTATTGCTAGCTCATTTTTATATCATGAACATGAAAATAATTAGAATATCGACACCACAATGTCCTAGGGCCTTCAAGGCCATCTACAGCATACAATCCCAGCAAACAAAATTATATCTACGAACTACGAAGAAGAAAAAAGATGAAGAAGAAAACAACAATAAAAACTAAAATTAAAAAAAAGGTGGGTTTACCTTTTGGGGGCAGCAAAACGAGACTACGAACTTCGTCGGAATCAACTACCACCGAAAAACGTCGCCGGCAACTCAAAAATTTTGAGTAGCCAACCAACTCTATGAAACAAAAATTTTTACTAAATAAAAATAACTATTTTACTCAAAAGGATTTTTTCACCTTTCTAATCTCTTTTTTTTTCTTTCTTTTTTCCTCTTCTCTCTACCAAAGTAGTGGTAGTATTTATAGGAGAGAATGGGGTATTTTTTTTTTTCCTTTTCCACCAATGTGGGAGAAAAGTATTTATAGGAAAGGATAGAGATTTATTTCTTGTCATCTATCAATGTGGGAGAAAAAGCATTTAGGGGGGCTTTTGGAATGTAAAACTTAAAGATAAGGTGAGGTAGAAGATAATGTGGTGGGAAATAGTACAATGTAGTACAATCTTTGAATTTCAAAATTGGAAAAGGACAAAGTTGGGGGGAATAGTACAATTTGAATTTATTTTTTGGTGGGAATTGGGTAAAAGTTATGAGAGTTCTTGAGAATTTTGGGGTTATTTAAAATATAACCCCAATTGGATATTAAAATTTAGCCATATTTATTTATTTTGACCAAATTAAAAATTAATTGACGAATTGCATTGCAATTATGACCAATTTTCAATTATGGTCAAATATAATAGATTGGCTAAATTAAATTAAAATTCGATACGAATTAATATCTTTTTTTTTATCCCGAGCTTCTTGATTTAATAAAATGAATGCATATTTATCCAAATAAATTATTTTTGAGAATGAATTTTATTTAAATTAAGATTTTGATTATTTGAATTTATTTTCAAGATAAGCCTTAATTAAATCTGATATTTTGTAAAATAAATATTTAAGTAACAAATTATATAATCTCGTATAACTGAACACGATAGTATATAATCGCTACTTAAAATGATAAAATCATGTACGAAAAATATTTTAAGTTTTTTTTTATTTGGATGAAATAATTATTTTGTTTTATTAAAAACTGAAGAAACTCAAGATTAAATTTAGTCGTGGAGGGCAAAAATTAGGTGTCAACAGATATTATTTTTTGATTTCGAGAACAAATCAATTTTTTTTTTTGGACACTTGAACTGCACATGCCTTTCGATAAAAAATTGGCCACACTTCTTGCTTATTTTTTCAAACATAGCCTTGATGGGAAATTCTCTTTCATTGCCAAACAATGAATTCACCGATTCAGCTATGTTTGTGGTCATAATATTGTACCTATACAAAAGAATCACTTAGTACGACATTATACTAAACTTGTAACTCAAATAAGACATTAAATCCATAAGAATGTACCTATCTGCCGGACAGAATGCCCGGATCCATCTCTCAAAACCGACACGTACAAGAAATTCTGCTACCTTGGGATTCAGATCCGTTATTTGATTGAAATGATCTAAAAATTTCTCTCTACTAAATGCTTTAGCTCCTCTATAAAAAAGAGTCATGACCCTTTCATTGTGATAGTTGATCTGAATGTTCTCTCCAAGATACCTGATGCAACAACCAAAGTAAGCTGAAGTGAAGAAATGTAAACCCATCTTTGGAATACTTGGATACCTATCCGATACAAAACATAACTCTTCGGTATCTTCGACGCAGCTTTGCAGTTGTTCAAAAAAAATCCATAAGAGGTATCACATTCATTGTCCGCTACACAAAAAACAACAGGAAAGATATGATTCTCCGCATCCTGCGCCACCGCCGCTAGCAGAACTCCATTATACCTGCTCCTCAAGAAGGTACTGTCGATGGCTATGCCTTTTCTCAAATGTTGAAAACCTTGAATCCAAGCACCATAGGATACAAAAAAGTACTTGAACCTTCCATTTTAATCAAGATGCATACCGTCTTACTTTCGGGATTTGTGGACTCAATCATGTAACAGTAGCCATCCAGGACTGCATACCCATGCTCGTGTGTCCCCCTAACCAACTCTTTGGAAATCTCCATGGCTGTATATATCTTTGAAAATCTCCATGGATGTATATATCTTCCAATAACTGGCCAGGACGCCCAATTCCATAAAGAGTTGATTGGCCATAACCCTTGTTGAAGGGCCTTTGCCATCGGGGAAACTACTATTGAAATATTCACCGAGGACCTTTACCTTGGCGTGAGGATTTTGGCTCGAGATGTGCTCCGAACTACATGTGTGATGCTTTTCATGTTTATGAATGACGAATCTGTCAGAACTTGCATACTTCACCGCTCTGAACCACTACTTGCAGTTTGAATTAGCACATTTGAAGCAAAAGACACTGCTCGAATTAATCACCTTCTTTATTCTGAAATCTTTTTTCAAGAAAGAAATAAACAAAGTGGTAGATAGTTCATTCTTGTCCTTGAATAACATTCCAATAAAAAAGTCGGTCCCATCGTCTTGAAGATTTCCAAACTGTGTCAATTGAGAAGAACTGCACATCGTATTGGTCGCATCAATGGGCATAGGTGTTTGATCATCATCTGGAATATTCATGTCTAGATCATCCAACCTATCATCAAAGATGTCTTATTGTTCTTCTTCTTTTACATTCTGGTTCTCATTCTCTCTCGTCTTTTCAACCACGTACACCCTTAACACTAGCCTAGATGAATCACTAAGATAAGCGCGCAACTGAACCTAATCGGTTATCTTAAAAGGCAGTACTCTCTGATTTTCAAAGGAGCTGTGCACGTAGCTGATAACGAGTTCTTTTGATTGACAATTCAGTCCATAATAACTAATGATTAAGTTCACAAAATCATTATATGAAACATCACTTTGGACTGTCATAGCTATCGTCTCTAGTATTTCAGCCTCGTTCCAGTGCCATACATATCTATTGATCTTCTTGATCCATTGACCATGACAATCCACCCCCATTGTTATTGATCCCTCCATTAGTGGTACCGAAATAAAGTCATTTGTTAAAAAAAGTTAATAGTGATTTCATAGTGCCGTAAATGAATCCCAACAGATGTGTAATCAATCGCAACAGATTACTTACCTGTTGGGATTCATGTTACGCTGCTGAAGCTGATTTCAACAGACGAGTCATCTGTTGTAACAAGAGAATTATATGTTACAAATGACTATATATCTGTTAGGATTGATGTTACAATACTGAGGCCCCTTTGAAGCTGATTCCAACAGATGAGTGATATGTTGCAACAGATAATTAGCCTTTTGAGACAGATGACTTACCTGTTGCAACAGATGACGATCTATTGGAATCAAGGTTAGGTTCTATCGCAATAGGTTATTAATATGTTGCAATAGATATTTACCGTCTGTTGGAATCAAGTTCGGATTTTTTTACAACAGGTTAATAATCTGTTGCAACAGATATTTACCTACAACAGATAACATGTCTGTTGGAATCGAGTTCAGGTTTTGTTGCAACAGGTTAATAATCTATTGCAACAGATATTTATCATATTGCACCAGATAACTAATCTGTTTAAACAGATAAATCATCTGTTGCAACAGATGACCCATCTGTTTGATTCATACTACGGCCTATAAAACCATAAACATGAATCCAACATATCAGTCTTTCATTGAAACAGATGTCTCATCAGTCACAACAGATGATTTATCTGTTTAAACAGATGGATCTTATGTTGGATTCGTGATCGAGTTTTATCCATTGTTGGAAAAAAAGCACAATAGCAGTTACCCAGATGAAAAATTCAACTAAAAATTATAATTTGACATACCAAAGTATCTTGTGAATTAATGCCAAAGTGGAAAGTGATGTACGAAATAAAATTTAACCTAAGAAATTGATCAAATAGCAACAGTAGCGGTAATAACAACAACAACAACAACAATGGTTAACAAGAAGAGGATGAAGATAATAATGAAGTAGAAGATGATGATAATAAAGTAGAAGATGATGAATTAAGCATTAGCAATAATGAACAACAAAAATTGCTAAGAGAGAGAAAACAACAATGGATGAGAAGAGAGATAAAGACGTTTTTTTCCCTTCGTTTTTTGTTATATTAGGTAAACATTTGGATCAAAGTATAAATTTAAAAACTTTTGGGCTATTCTCAAACTTACCAAACTTTCTTAATCCATCATAAAGCAATTGTCACCTCCACTCAATTATTAAGACTTGTGTCACCTACACCTCATTTTAAAACTCTTTTGTCACCTACAGTTCAAAGCCCCAAGTTTCATGCAAGAGAAAAGTATTAATTAAGTAATAGTTAATAGGTTCCTGTATATTTTAAAAGCAAAAATGCCTTTCTTTCAAGAACCAAAAACGTAAAACTTAATGAATAATGAATTTGTCAAATTCATGTTCTTTGTAACTC